>NC_133658.1:433341788-433446975 GCF_037893015.1 Macrotis lagotis | reverse complement strand
CCAATATGATGCTGATACCTAAAGCAGGAAGAGTTAAAACAGAGAAATAAAATTATAGACCTATGTTCCTGATGAATATAGATGCAAAAACTGAAATAAAATCTTAGCAAAATGATTACAATAACTTATCACTAGGATGATACATTATGATGAAGTATGATTTATCCCAGGAATGCATGGTTGGTTCAATATTAGGAAAACTGTTAGCATAATTAATTTTATCAATAACATAACTATCAGAAATCATATGATCATATCAATAGAGGCTGAAAAATCTTTTGACAAAATACAGCACCCATTCTTTTTTTTAATTTAAATTTATTTTTATTAAAGATATTATTTGAGTTTTACATTTTTCCCCCAATCTTGCTTCCCTCCCTCCCCCCCACCACAGAAAGCACTCTGTCAGTCTTTACTTTGTTTCCATGTTTTACCTTGATCTAAATTGGGTGTGATGAGAGAGAAATCATATCCTTAAAGAGCAGAGAAATCTAAGAGGTAACAAGATCAGACAATAAGCTATCATTTTTTTCTAAATTAAAAGGAATAGTCCTTGCACTTTGTTCAAACTCCACAGCTCCTTATCTGGATACAGATGGTACTCTCCTTTGCAGACTGTCCAAAATTGTTCCCGATTGTTGCACTGATGGAATGAGCAAGTCCTTCAAGGTTGAACATCACTCCCATGTTGCTGTTAGGGTGTACAGTGTTTTTCTGGTTCTACTCATCTCACTCAGCATCAGTTCATGCAAATCCCTCCAGGTTTCCCTGAAATCCCGTCCTTCCTGGTTTCTAATAGAACAATAGTGTTCCATGACATACATAACCACAGTTTGTTAAGCCATTCCCCAATTGAAGGACATTTACTGGATTTCCAATTCTTTGCCACCACAAACAGGTACAGCACCCATTCTTAATAAAAACACTAGAAATTGTATGAATAAATGGTTTGTTCCTTAGAATAATAAGCAGTATCTATCTGAAACCATCAACAAGTATTATATGCTACAGGGATAGACTTGAGACTTTCCCAATAAGATCAGGGGTGAAACAAGGGTGCCCATTATCTCCACTTCTATTCAATATTGTATTAGAAATGTTAGCCTCAGCAATAAGAGAAGAAAATGAAATTGAAGGCATTAGAATAGGGAAGGAGGAGACAAAACTCTCACTCTTTGCAGATGACATGATGGTATAACTAGAGAACCCCCCAAAATTATCTAAAAACTAGTAGAAATAATGAGCAACTTTAGCAAAGTAGCAGGATATAAAATAAACCCTCATAAGTCTTCAACATTTACATATATATATATATGTGTATATATATATATATATATATATATATATGTGTGTGTATATATATATATATATATACACAAAAGAAATTAAAAATACCTGGGAGTCTACCTGTGAAGGTAGACTCAAAAATTTTTGAAAACAATTACAAATCACTTCTCACAAAATAAAATCAGATTTAATTACCTGGGCAAACATCAACTGGTCACAGATATGTCGAGCTAATATAATAAAAATGACAATTCTACCAAAACTAAACTACTTGTTTTGTGCCCTACTAATCAAAATTCCAAAAAATTGTTTTAATGAGTAAGAAAAAATTGCAAGTAAATTCATATGGAGAAATAAAAAAAGTCAAGAATTTTCAGGGATTCCATGAAAAAAAGTGCAAAAGAATGTGACTTAGCCCTACCAGATCTAAAATTATATTATAAAGCATCAGTCATCAAAACTGTCTGGTATTGGCTAAGAAATAGAGTGGCAGATCAGTGGAATAAACTATGTGCAATAGAAGGAAATCATCATAGTAATCTGCTGTTTGACAAACCCAAAGAGTCTAGTTATTGGGATAGAAATTCTCTCTTTGATAAAAATTGTTGGGAAAATTGGAAGTTAGTATGGAAGAAGCTTAGATTAGATCAACACCTCACACCCTATACCAAGATAAGATCCAAATGGATAGAGGATTTAGACATAAAAAAACAATATTATAAGCAAACTAGAAGATCAGGAAGTAGTTTACCTGTCAGATCTATGGAAAGGGAAACAGTTTATGACCAAGGAAGAGATGGAGAACATCATTAAAAACAAGCTAGATAATTTTGATTACATTCAGTTAAACAGCTTTTGCACAGACCAAACTACTGTAACCAAGATCAAAAGAAATGTAATAAATTAGGAAACAATATTTACTACTAGTATTTCTGACAAAGGAGTATCTCTAAAATACATAGAGAACTGAGTCAAATTTAAAAAAAAAGCAAGCCATTTCCTAATTGACAAATGGTCAAAGCATATGCAAAGGCAATTTACAGCTGAGGAAATCAAAACAATCCATAGTCATTTAAAAAATTGCTCTAAATCATTACTTATTAGAGAAATGTAAATTGAAGCATCTCTGAGATACCATCTCACACCTCAGACAGGCCAATATTACAAGAAAGGACAATGATCAATGTTGGAAGGGATGCGGGCAATCTGGGACACCAATACATTGGTGGAGCTGTGAATTCATCCAACCTTTCTGGAGAGCAATTTGGAATTATACCCAAAGGGCAATAAAAATGTGCAGATCCTTTGTTCCAGCAATACTACTACTGGGTCTATACCCTGAAGAGATTATGAAAAAGGGTTAAATCATCACTTGTACAAAAAATACTTATAGCAGCCCTGTTTGTGGTCACAAAGAACAGGAAATTACATGAATGCCCTTCAAATGGGGAATGGCTTAACAAACTGTGGTATACGCATGTCATGGAACACTATTGTTCTATTAGAAACCAGGAGTGATGGGAATTCAAGGAAACCTGCAAGGATTTGCATGAACTGATGCTGAGCAAGATGAGCAGAACCAGAAAAACATTGTACACCCTAACAACAACATGGGGGTGATAATCAACCTTGATGGATTTGTTAATTCCATCAGTGCAACAACCAGGAACAGTTTTGATCTATCTGCAATGAAGAATACCGTCTGTATCCAAAAAAAGAATTATGGACTTTGAAAAAAGACCAAAGACTATTACCTTCAAATCAGGAGGGGAAATGGTATCTTACTATGTAATTTTACTGTCTCATACTTTATTTTTCTTCCTTAAGGATATGATTTCTCTGTCATAACTTTCAACTGAGATCAATGTATACTGTGGAAACAATTGTAAAGACTAACAGAATTACTTCTGCTGGGTGGGGGAGGGAAGCAAGAATGAGGGGAAAATTGTAAAGCTCAAAATAAATAAAATCTTTCTTAAAATTGTTTGGTAGAATTCACTTGTAAATCCATCTGAACTGGGAAAATTATTCTTAGGGAGTTTATAGATGGTTTCTTAAATTTCTTTTTTTCTGAAATGGAGTTATTTAAGTATTTTATTTCCTCTTCTGTTAATCTGGGCAACTTATATTTTTATAAATCTTCATACATTTCACTCAGGTTATCCAATTTATTGGTGCATGGTTTGACAGAGTAGTTCTGAATTATCTCTTTAATTTTCCCCTCATTGGGGCTTAGTTCACCATTTTTGTTTCTGATACTGCTAATTTTGCTATCTTCTTTTTTTTAAAAATCAGATTAATTTAAGATTTGTCTTTTTTATTAGCTTTTACATAAATCCAACTCAGTTTTATTTATGAGAGCAATGGTTTTCTTCCTTTCAATTTTTATTATTCTCTCTCTTGATTTTCTGAATTTCTAATTTGGTATTTAATTGGGCATCTTTAATTTGTTTTTTTCTAGATTTTTTTAGTTGCATATCCAATTCATTGATCTCCTCTTTCTCTATTTTATTCATATAGGCTTTTAGAGATATAATATTTCCCCTACTGCCTTGGTTGAATCCCATAAATTTTGGTATGATTTCTCATTAATATCATTTTCTTGGATATAAATATTGATTAAATAATTATTTGCTTTTTTGATCCATCCATTATTTAAGATTCAGTTATTTAGTTTCCAGTTGGTTTTTGGTTTATCTTTCCATGACTGACCCTTGACTACATGTAATTTTTTTTGCATCATAGTCTGAGAAGTGTGCATTTATTATTTCTGCCTTTCTGCATTTAATTATAAGGTTTTTGTGCCCTAGAATATGGTCAGTTTTAGTAGAGGTGTCATGTACTGCCGAGAAAATGTTATATTCTTTTCTATCTCCATTAAGTTTTCTTCAGAGGTCTGTCATATCTAAGTTTTCTTTTTCTTCTTTTTTTTTTTGCAAGGCAAATGGGGTTAAGTGGCTTGCCCAAGGCCATACAGCTAGGTAATTATTAAGTGTCTGAGGCAAGATTTGAACTCAGGTACTCCTGACTCCAGGGCTGGTGTTCTATTCACTGGACCACCTAGCCACTCCTATATCTAAGTTTTCTAATACTTCATTCACCTTCTTAACTTCCTTCTTACTTATTTTGTGGTTGGATTTATCTAGTTCTGAGAGAGGAAGATTGAGATTCCCCATTATTAAAGTTTTGTTGTCTATATCTCCTTGTAATTCTCTCAATTTTTCTTCTAGAAATTTGGATGCTATACCACTAGGTATATACATATTTAGTAATGATATAACTTCATTACCAATGGTGCCTTTTAAGAAGATGTAATTTCCTTCCTTATCCTTTCTAATGAGATGGATTTTTGCTTTTACTTTATCTGAGATCAGGATCACTACCCATGATTTTTTTTTTTTACTTCAGCTAAGGTATATATTTTCTTAGTCCTTTTACCTTTACCTTGTGTGTGTCTCTGCTTCAAATTTGTTTCTTATAAACAACATATTGTAGGATTCTGTTTTTTTTAATCCATTCTGCTATCCACTTCAGTTTTGTGAGACAGTTAATCACATTCACATTTACAGTTAAGATTGCTAATTCTCTATTTCTCTCTTTACCATCTTTCACCATTTATATTTTTCTCTTTCCTTTCCTCTTATTCCTCCTCATCAAAATTTTATTCCAATTCCCCTTTAACTTTCAGTTTATTTTCATTTATATCTTTTCCTTCCCTTTTATCAGTGCTTTCTTCCGTTATCTTTCTCTTTCTACATCCCCCCCTTCCCTGTAGATTAGGATAGATTTTTAAACCCAAGTCTTATTCCCTCTCTGGGCTAAATCTAGTGATTAGAATTTTCTCAGTGTTCACTTTCTCCTTTCCCTCTAAAATTATAAACCTTTGTATCTCTTCACCTGGTGTTATTTATTGCTCAAATACTATTAATCAGGTATCATCAATTACAAGTTGATTATTTGATTTATTGATAAGCTCATATTGTTAACAAAGTATCATCACAGTTTAATCCCTTGATTGCTTGATAAGCAGCATTTTCTCAAATTACATCAAAATATAATCATTTTTTAACCTTACCCCATTTTCAAGTACCCTCCAGGTACACACAATCCTCCTCATGAGCCAAAGTATCATCCAATACCAATTTGTTTATTGAACTGTTTCCACCCCTCCCCTGGGCCTATTTTCTATCATACTTTATCCCCCACCACCCCACCCAGGATACTTAACTCCTAGTTAAGTGAAGCGTGGATTAAGTCAAATCCTGATTTAATTAACTGCAAGAATCTTAAAGGGCTCTAAGTACTGGGAGTCTCTGAAGATCTCACTTAAGAAATTTACAAATGCTTATAAGTTATGGGAGATTCAGGACCACCCAATTTATGATGCCCTCATCAGGCAAAGTACTAAGCTTTGTCAACTCAGCAGAATTAAAGTAGGTCATAGAATAATGATACACTTTAGTTTAGAGTTAACACCCCTGTTTTCATCAGGGTTTTTTTTTATCTCAAACATAGTGATGTCATCTTGGACCCCTTCAGTGGAAAGATGAGACCCAACTGTACCCATATCCTTTAAGTACAATCTCTTTAACTATATTTGACCCTTTAATTATCTCAAGAGAATTAAAGTTCTCAAGACATAGAAGTTATATATTTCATTTTAGGGTTGTATACAACATGATAGTCTTGACCAGGATTTGTTTTCTTTTGTTTTGTTTTTTCTTCCCCTTTTCATTTACCTTTTTATGCAACTCTTGAGTCATGTATTTGGTGATTGAATTGTCTGTTCAGTTCTGGTCTTTGTGTCAGGAAATTCTGTAAGTCTTCTATTTTATTGAACATCCATTTTTTCCCTGACAGTATATGCTGAATTTTGCAGAATGGTAAATTCTAGGTTGTAATTCCAGGTCCTTTGCCCTCTGATATATGGTATTCTGGTCCTTCAATGTTGAGACTGAAAGGTCCTGTGTAAGTCTGATTGTGTTTCCTTTGTATTTCAATTGTTTTCTTTTTGTTACTTGCAGTATTCTCTCCTTTATTTTAGAATTCTGGAATTTGACTATAACAGCCCTTGGAGTTTTCATCCTGGAGGGTCTCTTTCTAGGAGGGGTTCTGTGTATTCTTTCCGTGGTTATATTGTTTTCTTATTCTACCAAATTTGGACAGTTTTCCCTAATAATTTCCTGCATGACGTTTTCCAGATTCTTTTTTTTTTTTGATCAAGGCTTTCTGGTATCTGATGATTCCTACATTTTCTCTCCTGGATCTATTTTCCACCTCATTTATTTTCCCTAAAAGATACTTTATGTTTTCTTCAAGTTTTCAGCATTTTTATTTTGTTTGATGGAATCTTGTAATCTCGTAGATTCATTGGTTTCTTTTTGTTCAATTCTAATTTTTAGAGTTTTATTTTCTTCAATTATCTTTTGTGTTTCCTTTTTAAGGTGTTTAATTCTCTACTCAATTTTTCATAATTTTGCTGCATGACTTCTTTTCTCCATTTTTCTTCTTCCTCTCTTCTTTCATTTTTAAATTCTCTTTTAAGCTCTTTGATTAATTTTTGGATTTGAGCCAAATTTATAGTCTGTTTTGAGACTTCCCCATGAGTGATTTTTTCCCTGATTTCTTCTTCAGACATAGCATTGTTATCTTTTTTCATCTGTGAAGTAATTTTTTATAGTGAGTGCTCTTTTAGCTTTTTAGCTCATCTTTGTTGTTTTAGCCCTTGCTCATATGGTATAGGGAGTATAGATCCAAGATTTTTTTTTTTTTGCTGGAACTGGGGTTGTCATTGACCAAGATATTGCTTTTGCAGTCCAAGTCTTGCCTTTGCAGAGATTTCTTTCATCCTTTATGTCCAGGTTGAGATTTAGCAGTGGTTTGTTCCCAACCCAGTCCTGTCTTTTACCCTGATGTTCCCAGGGTTCAGACTTAGTTTGGGGTTTGGACCCTCCCTGCTGGCTTGCTATATAACTGCCTGGACCTCTGCAGTTGTCAAACTGTGGGGACCTGGATTGCACTGTGGCTAAAAGCCTCCTGCTGATTTTCCTGCTTTCCAGTCTCCTGGGCTTTACTTCCCCTTTCCCCTCAAAGAGACAGATCATCACTGAAGATCCTCCGTGATGTTCACTGTTGAGAACTTCTTTGAATAGTCTCTTTTTCTTGGTGGATATGCAGCTTGAATATCAGAGCAGAGGCTTCATTTATCTTTGATAGGGAAAAGCTCTGGAAGCATGTTTACCTCACATTGCCATCTTGTTTCTGTCCTGGAAATGTTCTCCTCATTTCAATCTTGTATTTTCAACAACCTGCTGGATATCTCACTTGGATGTCCAACTACTATCTCAAACTCCACACAATTAAAACTGGATTCACTGTCTTTTCCTCTAAATATATATCTCATCCTAATTTCTCATTTTTGTTGATGGTAGCTACCATTGTTCCAGACACCCAGGAGAAAGAATTGTCTTAAATTATTCCTTCTTCTTCACTGCCTTTATACAATTGTCAACAAATTGTATTGATTTTTTTTCTTCCCAATTTTTATTAGCTCTATTTGTTCCACTCTACTCACATTCCCATTACCCAATTTCAGGTCCATCTTACTACTTACATGGAATACACCAATAAACTCATAACTGACCTCCTTGCCTCTGGTCTTGCTTCCTCCAATTCATCTACACTAAATCTTCTAAAGTCTAGTTTTGTTCCCCATACACTTTAAATTACTCCTTACAAATTATGTGAAAATTCCTACTTCCTTTACCCCATTCAAGGCCTTCCATTACCTAACTCAAATCTGTCTTTCAAGATGTAATCTCCAGTCCTCCCCTCCATATAGCTCCCCAGGCTAAATATTCAAAGATGCTTTCTTCCACAAGGATTGTTCACACTCAACATCTCTGACTAGAATTCTACTTATATTTTAGGGTTCATTGAAAATTTTACCTTTCCTATATTGATTTCTTTAATAATATTAATGATAATACCTTTACCTATCATTTCAAGGCTTGACATACATACTTTTATCATGTCAACTCTTAGAGTTAATATTAATAAATATTACTATCCCCATTTTACAGAGAAGTAAAGTGAATTCAAATGGCTTTTGCCCATGATCAGGCTGTTGGTAATCAAATGTCTGTGCTCACATCTCTACCTTGATTGAATTTTATCTTTCTACAATGAAACCCCTGAGCATCTTGTGCCTTCTATATAGCCCTTATGACATTCTACTTCATAGACGACATTATTCTCTGTTTCCTGTACTAGATAATAGTTCACATTTCTAATCTGTTTAAGATTCATAAAGCAGTTTTTCTGAAATATAAGTTTTGCTGGGATTCCATTTTATAATTCCACTTTAATTATTAGCAATCTGAATCTTAGAGTAGAGAAATGACCTGTTCAAGGTCACACAGTTGATATCTATATTGGTATTTGAAACTAGTATCCAAGTTTGGTGTCTTTTCCTCTATATCCCAAAGTCTAAGGCCATAAGAATTGTATTGTTCATCTTTTGATTCTATGATCTTTGTATTTCTTTCAGTATCCACTTAATAGATACCTTGAAAATATTTGCTAACTGAATACTGGAGAGCAGAATGAATTGACAGAAAAGATACTTTTAGGATAATATAAATCTTATGATTTCTGTATCATTTTATAGATAAAATACTTTATATAATTTCCTTTGATTCATAAAAATAAAACACACATAAAAGTAAACAAAGAGGTGGTACATTAATCACACTTAATAAATGAAGATAATGAAGGGGAAAATGCATTTATTAATTGTCTACTGTATGCCAGGCATTCTGCTTAACAAATTTTATCTCATTTGAGCTACACAATTGTCTTAAGAGGTAAGTGCTATTATTCTCTCTATTTTATAGTTGAAGAAACTGAGGAAGAAAGAATTAAAAGTTTTCTCTGAGGTCATATAGCTAATAACTGTTTGGGTTGAATTTGAACACAAACCTTCCTATTTTCAGACTAATAATTGTCTTGTCCAAGGTCACCCAACTTAGTAAAGGTCAAGCTTGGTACTGCAGTCCAGGTAGTACTTCTGACTTCAAATCCAATGTTCATGCTTGCATATTGAGCTAATTAATGTGTGATCCTCAAGTGCTTGGAGAAAGATCTCTATACAAGGTGAAATGAAGAACTGGGACAATGATCTCAATCTGTATGATGTTGAAGCTGCAAAAGATCTTGGAGACCATCGACTCTAACACCTTGATTTTATCAAGAAGGAAACCAAGGCTCAGAAAAGAAAAACTACTTGCCCAGGGTGCCATAGTGAGTCAGTGGGAGAGCCAGGACTTGAATCCAGAGCAAATTCTCCTAAATCTTGGTTACCATGCTTTCTAGAAGGGCTACAGTTTTCTTTAGGCTACCCAACAGAGTTCTGCAACTCCAGATATCAGATCTCAGAAGAAGTGATGATGGCTCAGTGCTTATAAAGTAATTTTGTTATTATTTGGACATTTTAGGTAAAATATATTGAATTGCTTTGAATCATTTAGATAATTACCCAAATTCCTTTGTATGTGATGGCACATTATTTCTGGAAAGTCACAGTTAGATAACACAGTAGGTGTCATTATGGCAAACAGGGTCTAGAATTGAGGAAGAGTAGAAAAATGGGTTCCTGTGTGTTGAGGTACTATATGGTACTCTCCAACTAAATTGCTTTGTGCCACCTAAACTTATTTTTTTCTTTTTAAAAAATCTTTGCTTTTTATTTATAGCATTTAATTAATACTATTTTTTCCAATTATATGTAAAGACAATTTTCTGCATTCATTTTTTTGGAAAGATTTTGAGTTCCAAATTTTTCTTCCTCTCTCCCTCCCCAAAATGACAAGCAATCAGTTAAAGGTTATACATCATCCCATCTTTTCAGCATCAATGTTCTCCTAGTGACTTTAGATGACCTCCCATCATGGAATGCCACAATTTTGCAAGAGCTACCCTGGTACCCCAAAGACAGTATATAGACCCACAATGGGCAGAAGGAGGTTGTAGTTTGTCTTTGGTAGTAGTTTGTGGATGAGAAGCAGCATAAAAGATGTTATCAAAGTCAGGTATGATTGTATCAGGAATTGGGTGGGTCACATAACAAGAACAAAGGATAACAGATGGATAGCATAGGGCAAAAAAGGGTTGGTCAGTCAATCAATAAACAAGTGTTTAATAAGTCACCACTGCACTAAACCAAGCACTGGGGTAGAAACTCAAAGTCATGGTTCTTGCTTGCCCTCAAGGAACTCATTTTTTAATGAGAAAGAAAGTCAGCAAGCATTTATTAGGTGCCTACTATATTCTGGGTAAAGAAGAAGAAATCACTAGTGAGGGTGGGAGTGGAGAAAGGGGAGAGAAGAACAGGATGAGCTTCTTTCTAAAAATTTTTTATTCATTTTAAAGCATTGGGGTTAAGTTGCTTGCCCAAGGTCACACAGGCAATTATTAAGTGTATAAGGTCAAATTTGGATTTGGGACCTCCTGACTTCAGAGCCAATGTTTTATTCACTGTGCCACCTAGCTGCCCCTAGGACAGACTTCTTAAAGAATAAGGGATTCGAGTTACCTTGAAGTAAGGAAAGCTGGAGTATAGGTGGAGTTGGGGAAGGAGAATATTCTAGGCATGAGATAAATCCAGTGAAAAATTGCTAAACTGGGAGATGAAATATTGCACATGAAGCATAGCAAGAAGGTAGGAGTATATGGAGGGGAATTACATATAAGAAGACTGGAAAGATAGAAAGGGACCAATTTGTGAAGGGTTTTAAGATACCAGAGCATATTATATTTGATCCTGGAGTTTATTTATGGGGGTATGTTTGTAGGATATAGTCAGACTTGTACTTTTGGAAGATCATTTTTGGCATTTGAATGGAAGATGGATGGAGGAAAGAAAATATGTCAGCAGACTATTGCAGTAGTCCAGGTTTGAGGTGATGAGGGTCTGCACCAGGATGAGGAGAGAGAAGGAGGAATAGTTAAAAGATGTTGTGCATGTAATAACAATAAGACAATAAGGCAACAGGTTGAATATATGGGATGTGGGGGGAAGTAGCCTGAAGAGTCCAGAATGACATGTAGTTTGTAATTTGGGTGACTAGAAAGATGGTGGAATCCTTAACTATAATGGTGAAATTCAAACTGTATGGGTTTGAGGAAAAGTTAATGAGTTTTGTTTTGAACATTTTGAATTTAAGATGCCTACAGAATATCTAATCAGAGATAGCTAAAAGTCCCTTGACTTTGAGAAAATGGAATTCAGAAGACATAGGCTGGAGATATAGACATGGGAATAGTTTTAGAGATAACTGAATCCATGGGAGCTAATGAGATCAGTTGATAAGATAGAGAGAAAAGAAGAGCAACCAGGACAGAGCCTAGGAGAACTCCTGTGGTTAGTGACTGTGACCTGGATAAAGATCCAACCAAGGAATCTAAAAGTGGTCAGGCAAATAGGAGAAGAATCTGGTCAGCACATTCAGGAGAAGATGGGGATGGACTGAATCAAAGTTTCAAAAAGCTCATGAAGAATGAGAAGCCAGAAGGAGACATCAGATTTGGTAATTAAGAGATTATTGAATCTATGCAAGTAGTTGGAAAAATAAATAAATAAAACAAACTGAAAAGATAAATTTTTTATTGTTTTGAAGAGTAAATGATGAACCAAATTCCAGAAAGTTTTGAAGGAGTGAGTGAAAGGGAGGTAGAGGCAGCTTTCTTAAGTAGTTTAGCAGAGAAGGGGAGATAATAGGAAAATGACCAGTATGCTGAATGAGTCCTCTATAGAAGATCTGTGGGGAAATATAGTTGAGAATCAGACAGAAAAGAGAGGCGGCACAAGAGGCAATATATAATAATGGAAAGTGTACTGGACTTTAATAAGAAAGTCTGGGTTCAACTTCTATACTCTCACTTTTAACTCATTATCTAGGCAAGTTCATTTCCTCTTTCAGGACCTATGTTTCTTTATCTATAATTCAGGGCAGCAACACGTATATAACCCTCTCCTTTGGCCGTTGTGAGGAATTTTTATTTTACTAAATTGTGGATGATTACAGACATGGGAAAGACTATTGTCTCTTTCAGAGTGGAGATCCATCAAAGTGTGAAACCCAAGTTATATGTGGTCCCAAGGATGATTGAATGAGGCTTTGAACAACAGAGAAGGGTCCCATGCACCATCACTATCTCCTGCTCCTCTTCCTCCTTTCTCTATGGGTTTGGCAGAAGGGATTCAAAGTACAGACTCTCCTGCAGGAGTTGTTTTTTTTATGAATACAGCCTTAATTGATGATAGCAAAACAAACATTTGCTTTGGTAATCCATGCTGAGTTAGACACTCAGCATTATTTTAATTAAGTCTTTTGAATGATGAATCTCCGCAAAGCAGATGTTCTTGAGTATTCAGGTATATAAATAAAAATAACATTAGAATTGGATCAGCCTGTGATTTTATCGCTCACACACACATTAAAAGGAGCAAATTGTTTGGAGTTGGAAGGAAAGGGAAATTTGTAGACCAACTGCTTCCACCTGCTTTGAATTATGGTGATGTTCTCCGCAATAGCACAGCGAGGAAAGGAGCACATAGCCCCATTGTGGTGCATAATGCCAGAGTGGGTATTAGCAGATGTATTTTGCCTGGTCCATTTACAGCTTGTCAGGAGCAGATTACCCCAGCGGTGCTCTAGAGAGGCCTGAATGTTTCACGGATTGACTTCTTTATTTAAATGATCTACATGGTCTCCTGCTACATTTGGCTGGAGAATTTAAGGGGAATAAAAAATGCCAGTTGTGAAGATCAAATGATTTGGAGTCATGGATTATGCCCCTTCCTGCATCCTCCTGGGGAACATTTGCCTCAGAAAGCTACAACAGGCTGGTGGGTAGTGGCTGCTGAGACTGCTCTGCACTCTGAGAACAGAAGCATTTGAAAAGGAATGGAGAAAGAACTAGGGAAAGGACCCCCCCCCCACAGGATTCTGCACACAGTAGGTGCTTAATAAATATTTTCTGATTTTATCTTAATTTGATTCTTTTTAACCCACAATGCATTCTAATGATGGTGAACAGAGAGGAGGAATAGTTTACATTTGCATAGAATTATATTTAGTGCATTCCCCCTGTGCCAACCATAGTCCCTTTAGCATAACAGAGCTCCCCTGGCCTGTGTACTGATGGGCACTTTGTAGCATAGCTTCAGTCAAGCATTAATCAATCAGTAAACATTTGTTGGGTAGCTATTACACCAGGTACTGTATTAGGCATTGGGGATACAAGAATGAATTAATTCCTGCCTTCAAGGAGATTACATTTTCTAAAGAGAGAAAACATGAACATACAAAAGGCTATCATAGGGTTAGAGGCACATCTAGGCAGAAATCACAGGCGTTGATGACTTGCACCAGGATTGCTCCCTGGTCTGTACCCTGTCTCTGTAGTTGGCCACAGAAGATTGACCTTTGATTAGTACATATAGGCTCCTCACATTTATGGGATTCTCAGTCCTCCCTAATCCCTCCATTCCTATCCTGGCAATTCTGAATACAAGCTTACTTTTGATTTTAATCTTGGAATTTCTTCAAAAAAGGAAGAAGTAAAAGTGTACTAGGTATACAAATATGAATTGACTATGACAGATGATTTATCTCTATTTGAAGAAAACAATATAAACATGATAAAATTATAACACACCTTACAGAATGGTTTTAACAGAATGCAGTGGTTTAATTTATTACTATTAGTAGAATCAATTGGGACAGCTATGCCTGCTTGGATCCACTGTCCCAATGCACTTTAAAAAGCAAAAAACAACAAAAAAACCAATCTTCGCAAGTTTGCTAATTAGCCATTTCACATATCACCAGTACATTGGATATTGTCTGATCAAACAACCAAGTCTGATTTTCTTTCTGATGGCTCCTCTGATGATGATTTTTTCCTTGTCACAATCCTGATCCTAATATTGCTACTCAACCACAATTGATCTGTTAGGTACTACCTTTGTGAACAGCTAGGTTATGCCACTGCTGAAAGTGTGAAACTACCAGGATCATAGGGTTATTGATTCAGAGCTGGAAGGGAGTTGGACACAACTGAAAAATGAGGGAACTGTTTTTGAAATGGATTTCTCTAAACAAAAACTCTAAAGAATCTAAGCTAATGACTGTGTTGCTTAGTGTGCCACCTCTAGCACTTGCTAGCTGTGCTAACAAGTAATTTAGTTTTACTAAACCCAGTGTTCTTTATCTGTATAAAAGAGTAATGTTTTATATTACCTCCCTCAACAGTTTTCTCACAACCTACTTCAACAGGTTGTGAGAAAACTCCTCAGAAAACTTATAGAAATATGTTGTTGTTGTTGTTGTTATTATTATTATTATTATTAATTTGATTTTTCCAAGGCAATGGAGTTAAGTGACTTGACCAAGGTCACATAGCTAGGCAATTATTAAGTGTCCAAGGCCAGATTTGAACTCAAGTCCTCCTGACTCCAGGACTGGTGCTCTATCTACCACACCACCTAGCTGCCCCTCTGAGCTATTATTATTATTATTATTATTATTATTATTATTATTATCATCATCATCATCATCATCACCATCATTATCGTCATTGTTGTTGTTATAGATAGGGATTGAATCTATGATTTCCATGGTATGGAGAATTCTCAGGAGAGGATAATCTACCAATGCCTGTAATTGCCTCTAAAACATTGAGAATTTGAGTTACTTGCCAGTGTCAAATATGTGTCAGAAGTAGGACTTTCTCAGATCTTCATTACCTTGTGAATATAATAAAGACAATAATAATAATAATTATAAACATAAATTTTATCATCTTTATTATTGTGTGTTATTCTTCCTGGATGAGGCAAAAAGAATAAGATAACATGGTTAGTAAATTCTATTGAGAAAAGCCCTGTCTCCTAACCCAACAAGCATTTTCTAATGGGCAAGAAGTGGAAAAATCAATATAGTGGTAAAGGCACTGGACCAATAGTCACATTTTATTTTAAGTTCTGGTACTGACTGTATGACTTTGACCAAAGTTACCTCACCTTTTGGGGACTGTTTCCTACACAAGTCAATTCAACCAACATTTCTTAAGCACCTGCCATAAACAATATCCCATGCTGGGCATTAGAGATGAATACAAAACTGAAAAGTGATATGTTCCCTGATTTTGAAAAGTTGATACAGACAAAGAACTACTGAGCCAGAAGAAAAACCTGTCTACCTTAGCTCTTGGCAAATGATTATTCAGCTACTAATAGAAAATTTCCCATGCTGGGGAACTCATTCCCTCATAAAATAGCCTATTTCATTTTTTAGGAAGCTCTGATTGTTAGGAATTTTTTTTTAATAGCTTGAAACACCCCCAATATCTTCAATCAGTTTGTGTATAGTAACACTCAATCAATTCAAACATTTATTAGGTGCTTATTTTATGGCAAGCCAAATACAAAAATGACAGTCCTGCCCTCAGTGTCTTGTATTTCTAATGGAATAGACAGCATATGAAAACATACAGAATAAATAAAATGAATACTGGGAGTATACAAGTAACTGGGAAGGGGATGAAGCTCAGCAAATGACTTCCTGGAGATGATAGAACTAAAGGTGGGTTGTGAAGGGAGCCTTCAATCCTTTCTCATGTTCTTCTTCCTAAACTAAACAAATATGGCATAAGTGGGGATACACATATAAAAATGACAAGGTAAAATATGATAGGGACAAAATAGACTAAGCATTCTAGGGAAATGTAAGAAAGAAGAGATCAAATTAAAGTTGGGGGCAATCAGGGAATGAGGGGGTTTGACTGGATGCTGTCTTAGGTTCTTCCTTAGATTGACATTCTAGGGCTATGTGAGAGTACTCTGAGTCATAACTTAAGACAGCAAACTAATGAGTTGCCCCCAGAGCATCTTCTTTACATATTATTTTTCATCCCCAGCTCCTTATGTTTGGAGAAAGCACTCTGGAGATTTCCCTGGTGGGTTTTTCCTCTCTACATCAGTGGTATAATTGCAAACCCTACCAACTCCACCAAAAGCAATATCCCAAAGAGTCATTTATTAAATCTTTATGCCTCTTCACTGTATAAATAATGATTTGAGAAATTGGGCGGAAGTTATATAAAAAGAGTCTAGTGGTTAACTGTGACACTATTTATATTTCTTTTCTGAAATAATTAAACATCTCATTCATTTAGGAGATCATGTCATGGCTGCCATAATATGTTTAATATTTTTATTGCAAGCCATTTAACTTGGAATTTTGCTAAATTAATTGCCAAGTGTAAACTTTATTTAAGAGACTCCATCAGAACATATAGTTATGCAGCCATAAAGGATTAATGCCTCGTCCATTAAAGGCCATTACCTTGAAACTATCAGCCTATTCCTCATCATATTCGATAGTGAATCATTATCACAATGGTAGGTCATCCTCCCTGGTGTCAGGACCTTAAAGATTAGAGGTGATATTTACATTCACAACCAAGTGATGTATGACTGGCTGTCTCTGCCTTTTGGGATGGAGAGAAGGGAAGGAGGTGGGGCATTATTCTCAGGATAACAGCTCTACCCAAGTTTCTAACAACCAAGCATGTTAGCAATAATAATAATAATAGCTAGCATTTATATGGTACTTTAAAGTTTTGCAGAGCACTTTATAGTGAAGACATAATCACATGTTAGAGCTGGCAGGGACTCTAGAGATGATTGAGCCCAACCCCCTCATTTTAAAGATGAGAAAACCAAGGCTTAAACCAAGGTGACTGACTTCCCTAAGTCATACAGCCAGTAAATGTCAAAGGCAGGCTTTAAACCCAATTCTTCCTATTTTAAAGTGGATAGTACTCTACCCCTTGTACCATGCTGCTTTCCTCCATTTTTGTTTTGCAGAGGTAGAAGTTAAGGTCAAGAGGGTTTATATGATTCTCCTAAAATTGTACAAGTCACAATTCTAAATAAAATACTCTTTCAAAATGGACCCTGCTTCTTCTTCTCCATTAAATGAAGGACAACGGAAAATGATCATCCATTTCCCTTTGAAAGCCCTCAGGGATAGAAAAGTTCATTGCTTTCTAAGATGTCTATTATTCTTTTGAATAGCTGTAATTATTAGGAAGTTTTTGCTTAAATCAAGTTGAAATCTACAACATCTACCCAAAGTTGCAAATTCTGCCCCCCCCCCCACCATGTGTAACAACAAGGATTACTCTTTCTCCCTTCCTAATATCTAGGCATCTTTCTCCTAGATTCTATTGCTGCCTCTACTCTTTTCTAGAAGCAGTTCCAGGAGATGGTGGCAGAAAGAAGAATAATGGGAGAGCTGGATAATCCATTCCCAAACTCCAAGATCCATCAGAATCTGCTGATGTAAGTGGTAGAAGTGCCACCTAGATGCCAGGGGAAGAAGAGAAAGACAGAAGTGACTCATCACAAACCTTTGAATAATTAAAGACATTCACTTATTTTCTCAAATAAGCATTTATTAAACACTTAGTAATCAGACAATGTGTTATGTACTGGGAGTCTAAAGAGAAAACTCACATACACGGAGTTCCTGCCTTAAAAAAATTGTGAGAGAAAATAATATGCACTTAGACAAGTAACTATGATATATAGGCAGAATAAATATAGAATAATTTAAAGGGATAAGAATAGCAATTTGAGAGATCAGGATAAATTTCAATGTAGGAGTTTGCCTTTAAAGAAACTGAGAATTTTATGAGGCAGAAGTGAGGAGGCAGCACTGCAAGATGTAAGAAGGGATGGATTAGGACATTTTCCACATTTTTCTGTCCATTCAGAAGTTTGGAGCTGGCAGTTATGTATGTAAAAAGGATTAAGAAAAATGATGCTTTGTTTCAAGTTCTGGAGGAGTATCACTTTTAACAGAGGAGCTTAATAGAGTGATATCTGGGCAGCTGAATGTAAGAGCTTCAGAGGATGATGGCAGTGAACTTACCTTCTGAGAGTTAGAGAAAATTCGAGTGGAGAGGCATAAGAGAGAGGATGCTGACATTGTGAAATGGCAACCCCTACTGAGCGTAGTGCCAGGTGAGTGTTGTGGGAGGTAAATAGCAGAGCAGCTATCAAAAGGAGCACCAATAGGTGAAAATAAGTCTAATTTGCCCCTAAACTAGAGGGCTTACTCAGGTAAATACTAAATCATTGATACTGTTAAGATTTCTATGTTCACAGAGTTGATGAATATACTTTACCTCCTACTGAATCATATGTGACTCCAAATTCCATTAACTGGAAAAATAAACTGCATTTGTTTTGAGAATTGGAGCCTCCGTGCTTGTAAGAGGAGCTGATGACTACCCTTATAGAATGTAAGATACTAAAATTCCTAGATTACTTGGGTGAAGACAATCAGTAAGGAAAGTAAATGGTCTCTGGAATATATCTAGCCCATGATACAAAGGTTCCATGTATGAGAATCCTTCAAATACCTGAAGGCCTCTCTCTACTTGATTCTCATTTGGTATGGTCTACATTCACATCAACAACCTGTATGCTCTCAAGGTTGTTAATATTCCTTCATAAAAATGTAGAATCTCAGAATTGAATAAAATACTATAGGTTGGAAAAAAGGGTTCAAGCAGAACAGGGAAGAGTTAAGTGAATCTCACATGAATCTCCCTCATCCTAGACATGATGACTCAATTTAAGGAATCTCTGCTTTTATAATTGTCATAACTCATTGTTGACTCATTTTGAACTGATAGTTGACTAAACTCCTAGATATCTATTATTTGAACTATTGAATAATCACTCTTTCCCCATTCTGTACTTATGAAGTTGATTTTTTGTCAACTCTTCCATAACTGAATTTTATTTTATTTGATTCAGTCCAAAGATCAGAATTCTTTTATCTAATTTGTTAGCAATATCAAATTTGTATCATCCATATATTTTATAAATAGGATTCCTCGGATGTCTATACCATGGATTTGGAGCTTGGGGCCAGGGAAAACTTTGGCCTCAAAACACCATTTATTTTATTTTTTGGAGGCAGTCAGAATTAAGTGTCTTTCCCAGGGTCACACAGCTAGTAAGTATCTAAATCCAAATTTAAACTCAGTTTCTCCAGACTCCAAGGCCAGTGATCTATTCACTGCACCATCTAGCTGCCCCCAAAGACCCTTTCTTTTACAGAGGACAAAAGTGAGAACCAGGGAAATTAAATTATGTTACATTTACAAAAGTAGTGCTAGAGGTGGGATTTGAACTCAGATCTTCTGACAGGACCTAAGTTCCAATGTTTCTTATATTCTATACATACCTTTATAAATCTTTATCCAAGTCCCTAATAAAAATCTAGGTCTTAAATGAAGGAATGTGCAAATAGTAAAGCACACACACACACACACACACACACACACACACACACACACACCCCTAATTAAATTAGCCAAAACAATAGCTCTCTATAAAGATAACCTTAAATGAAACTCCAGGTTATTTCAAAAAGTGACCATAGGCACACAATCGCTATGTATCATTGACCACACAAGCAACTTTTGCTTTTACCAAAAGGACTATTCCTGGAAATGTCACCACAAGATGAATTGTACTAATAAGTTGATGTCATTGTAACAGTCATGTCAAGTATGAACAGTGTATTTAGCAGAAACTTCCAGATGAAGGAGTAAAGGCACTAGGTAGATCTAGGTTCATTAGACAGTTGGATTGCAGACTGGTGGAAAGCTAGCAGAAAACTGATGGGAATGGCTTTGCATTCCATCCTGACTAGCCAAAGGAACACCTGTTGGAAGAAGACTTCCAATATTTGGCAATGGAACAAATGACTGGTGATAAGGGTGGAAAGAATATCTACTAATCAAGATGATGAGTTCATTTTGTCAATTAGGCTTTTCCCCAGACCCAGATTGAAGAACCTTCATAAACCATAAAGGATGACAATGAAGGCATACCTTTACAAATTTCTTGAAGATTTACAAAGCAATTTATTCCCATTGAAGTGATTTCCAAATCTTGAAAAAAATTCTGATCTGATATTTGTAAAGAGCTCTAAAATTTGAAAAATAGTTTAGCAACTCTTGAAAGTTGATGTTGAGTCATATTGGACTCTCTGTGACTCCATTTGGGATTTTTTGGGCAAAAATTTCCTTGTTCAACTCATTTCACAGATGAGAAACTAAGACAAATGGGGTTGTGATTTGCCTGGCATCACATAGCTTCTAAATGTCTGAGGTCAGTTTTGAACCCAGAAAAAAATGAGTTCCTGACTCCAAGACTGTTGCTCTATCCTCTATGATGCCTAGTAACTCTTGAAACAAATTTTATGTTGTACATTTTATCTTTGAAGTAGGCTTCTATTATATGGTGAGCTACTAGTAAGGATGAAGGGAATAAGGATTTATTAAGCACCAACTGTGTACCAGTCACTGTTTTAAGTACTTTACAAATATTATCTCATTTGATCTTCACAACATCCCTTCAAACCCCAAATAGAGTTCAAATTGATTGAAAAGAGGAACAAAAATCTTTTGCAAGATAAAAATAAGCAAACACCTCCTTCATTTTGGTGTCTGCTCTCAAGATTTAGATTTATAAACCTTGGGCTATAGAGAATGATTCCCCAAGAATGCAATTTATAGCAAAGCCCTGTTGCCTGTAGTCAGGGAAGCAATTTGAAGTAGGTTTACAGTTAAGGTCTAAGGTAATTTGTCTCAGTTCCCTTTTTGATTTTCCCTCTTTTATATTATCTACTCTTTTATTGCATATTCTTACTCAGTGTCACGCAAACAAACAAACTATTTTTACTTGGAGAAAAAAACTCTTTATAAAAAACATGGGCATAGATAGAAAAAATGACTTTTCTTTTTAAAAAAAAGAGAGAACCAGAAAGTCCTGAGGATGGTGACATGAGTTGGTTAGGCAGTGATGAAGCAGGGCAGAGTAGAGGAGGGGGTGAAAGCTTCATTGTGACCCACAGTGAGGCAAGCGGGTTATTCAAGTAAAAAGCAAATTCTATAGAGGTAGATCACTCTTTAACTGGAAAGTGAGTTAGCAAGACTAAAATTTCCCATTATTAAACTCAGTTTGGATTAGCAGTGATGTCTACTTCATATTTGTGAAGACTTCTCCCATCCTCTCCCCTACCCCAAGGCCATGTAGGAAGCTGAAACAAATACTATGGAGCAATTAGAGCTTGATCAGACATCAAAGACTCCAAGGTCATCCACAGTCATCACCTGTAGTCCTGACTTCAGTCTTGCCACTGAACTTTGATGACTCCAGAAGAGAGAGTAAAGTTGGTGACTTTGTGCAACTCTACCTCACTTAAATCCAATTGACCTGCCAGGAAGCCTTGGCAAAGGTTGTCACTTATGATGAAATTGGTCCTCTTTGAAAACAAAGGACAAACAACAGCAATGCCCTTTCTTGTTTTCAGACTACCTAGAGAATACATCTGCTCTTGAGTTCTTCCCCTCGCTACAGAGAACAAAAGTTCCTGTCATTCTTATGGCCTTTCAGTCTTTCATTACACTTAAGAAAAAAATAAATTCTCATCAGACCTCTTGCTAGGAAGGAAGGGTTTTTCCATTCTATGGAGATAATTGGCAGCTTACTCTGCAATGACAGAGAAGAGTTTCAGAGGAGAACAGGTTTTAAAACTACCCTCATGTGGTTCTCTTAGCTTAGGAAAACCCTGGAAGGGATCTCAAGGTTGAGACAAAATGGAGATCTTGTCCTCCTTCCCCTCTCTAAAGGAGTAGAGAGACTCTAGGTCTGAAATATTACATATCTAATTACTGACTGGTTCCTTTTTTTTCCTTCTCTTTCTCTTTAAATTTTTGTTACAAGGCATAACTTATTGGATAAGGCAGGGTTAAGATATATTTAGAAATGAAGGTGACATAAAAAGATATCAATATAAATAAAATGTTAAAAAATCAAGTCAATTAGTTTTTTTTTGAAAAAAAATGTTCCCATCACTCCTCTCACTTTTAGTAACAAAATGTCAATTTTAAAATGTCAGAATTAGAGGAGAACTTAGAGGACAATTCCCTCATTTTACAGATGAAGAAATGGAGGCTCAGAGAAGGAGATTTGCTTGCCTGAAGTCACAAAGCTAGCAGACTAAAGCATTTCTTGGTCCTTTTAATTCTCAGTCCCCTGCTCTTAGCCACACATGCTGCTTATCACACAATGTTTTTTACTAAGTAAGTGTTTTACTGAGCTTTCTTCCCAGAGCCTGGGATTCCTGCTAATTAGTAGTGAAATATTATTGTGGAAACCAGCAAGCTTGCAAACAACATTTGCCAAGGCTCACTTTGCAGAAGGAGAGGTTAGCTAGAGGATAGTAGAGGATAAAGCATGATTAGCTGGGTAATCACGTCTTTATTACATTAATAGCTTTGTTTGTCGTGTTATCAACCAGAGATTAAGCAAATCCCAAAGCAGGAGCAGAGAGGTGAAACTATTTGCTGGCAAAGGTGCCTAAACCCAGTATCTATTTTTCACAAGTGAATTAGAAAGTAATTAGGAAACTGAGAACTGGCTTTGAAAAAATAGAAGATGCAGAAGGTTTGTCTGGATCTGAGAATGGAGCTACTATCCTAGGACCCTGTTCTCTCACACAAAGAAAGATCCTGAATTTAAAATTAAAGGAGCTGAGTTTGAATTCTGATTCTATCACTCTACTCTGGTCCAATACCTCTGACTATAAGATCTCTGTTAACTCTAAGTACTAGTATCCCATAAGATTCTACCCTTTCATAGATGACAGTGACTAAATCAGTTTTGGAATCAGATAAGAAACTGAGTATATGGACATTTTGTTAACCATACTGGCTTAGTTTATAGACCTATATAGCACAAGGGAATTAAATTGATGACCTCAAATGTCTCTTTTGATTTTGACATTCCAAATTCTGTGATTTTTTTGTTTCAGAAAAATAGCAAGTCTGGAAATAGTCCTTAGAAAAGTTCTTTCATTTTCCAAATGGAAGGAAAAAACTCAGAGGGGAAAGCCAAGATCACCCCATGAGTTTGCTTCAAATCTCCAAATGAGGACCCAAATTCCTGATTCACTGTCCAATAGTTAGAACTAAAACAGTGAGGACTGCAACCCATTCAAGCACTAGTTGAAGGAACTCGAGATGTTAATTTGATAAGGAAGATTTAAGCCAGACATTTTATCAGTCTTAAGTATTTGTAAGTTTGTCACATAAGTTTGTCACATGAAAGAAGGTGACTTGACCCAAAAGAAGAGAATTAGAATTCAAGGTAAGGGTAGTGAACAGAATTGACTCAGAGAAGATCTGGCCTCCGTCTGAAAAAGAGATCTCTTAAAATCAGAGCTGTCCAGTAATGAAAACAGGTGTCCCATAAATATTGGTCCCTTGTTATTAGAGATCAGAAAGTCTTGGTTCTATTCAATGGAGGTGGAAGGTACTTTGGAGATCATCTCAGTCAGGGTTGTCCAACTTTAGGATCTCTTAGGGCTGCATTAAAATAAAATAATTATTCAAGGGCCACACTCAGAATAAAAATACAGTACATTAATAAAATAGTACAAAGATGGCTCATAACTTCTTAGAAAGCGAGGGAATACATGTCTTCAATATGACAGATGAAGTCAGAAAGTATGAAAGCAAACACAAATCATCAAAGTGACAACACAACAGAATAAAGGTAGGTGCATGTTAACTAGTCTGTACGGTACAGATAGATTGATAGAAAATTCTGTGTTATATGTTCTGTCTGTAATACTGCTTAAAAAACAAAAAAAATGACATCAATAAGATTATTAGTGATGGAATTTAAAAAAATCTAACATGCATCCCTTGCAAATTATTATTTTATTTTTTTCACTTGTGAAAATTAAAACCCAAGGTGGGCCACATAAAATTGTATTGAAGTTTACATGAGATTTTGGACAGCACTGAACTCAATCTATGCCCCAGCAGAAAGGTCATAAAGAAATATTTTTAAAAAGTTGTTTGATGCCCTGTCAGAGATGTCACGGATTGATAAGGGGACTAGAGACTATGCCATATAAAGACCAGTTGAAGGAAATATGGAGAGAAAAGTTGGATGGGGAAAGATTGATGTCCTCAAGTATTTGTGTGGATATTATATGGAGGAGAATTAGGAGCAATGTGCAGTATATTTAGCAGAAACTTCCAGAAGAAGGAGTAAAGGCACTAAGTAGATCCTAGGCTCATTAGACACTGTTAGATTGCAGACTGGTGAAAAGTTAGCAGAAAACTGGTGAGAATGGCTTTTCATTCCATTCTGACTAGCCAAAGGAACACCCCTTGGAAGAAAATATTTAGCAACAGGACAAATGACTGGTGATAAGAGTGGAAAGAGTATCTACTAATCGAGATGATGAGTTCATTTTGCCAATTAAGCAATCTTTCTATCTTTCTCTGTATCTATGTATAATTTCTATCTATCATCTTTCTATCTTGCTATCTTTCTATGTGTCTATCTGTCTGCTTATCTCTATCAGTCTGCTTATCTCTTTTAATCTATCTAGTTTGCCAGTTTATCTATCCATCTATCTCTCTATCAACTGTCTGCCTGTCTATCTACATATTCTCTTGATTGTAACATGTTACAACCTGCTCCCTCTCACCATGCATCTTTACAAGACTCTTTGGATAATCTTCTGTTTATATACTGAATTCTGAAAATGTAAGCTCCTTGAGATGAGAGATGACTTTTTCATTCTTTTCTTTCCATCTCCACTGCTTAATATAGAGCCTTGCACATAGCAGGTACTTATTAAATGCTAGTAGAACTATGTTACAGAGAAGGAAAGAAAGGAAAAGGGTAGCTTTGGGGGCATTAGCAACTAAAACTCTGGAGGGCAGCCAGCAGCTGTGGGGAAATAAATAGAGAGTCAAAGAAGAACTTAGCACGTGCCTTTGAACATCAATATTGTGTTATAAGACCAATGGAAACCCTTAGGAGTCCAGGGGTGTGTTGGCAGGGGAGAGATGATGTTGATAACAAGAATGTCAGGCTTTATTATAGGTTTTCTACACTTCAGTCTGGTGCTTGTCACAGAACCTGCTGGGAACATGTTCATATTGAAAGTTATTCACATATTCTGAAAATTGGTGATAGAGGCAAAATCTAATCATGTTATCTCAGATCTCATCAGCACTGAAAGTTTGGCAATGGGTTCATTCAACTATTCAGAACCAGAGATCCTAAACTGTGAACAGTTACCACTAGGTATATGTCTTAAGAAGGGGGGGAGCATTAGGAAATACCACCTATCTGTAAAAAAGCAACTAGCATAATGATGCATTGGGGAATGGGGAGAGTATTTTGACCAATGATCGTCTTCTCTAAGGTACTAGACCCTCGGCTGGGAATGTTGTCTCTAATACATGTGCCAGTTGACTGAAGCAGAATAGTTTATGTATAGTTTCCTTTACTAGTTTGGTTCTTACCCAGAGCAATTCTCTTCTATCTCACCTAGCAGTCTTCAGTTCTTATTCCCTGCCAGGGAGATGATCTGTCATTGGCCCAGCATAGAACTATCTCATATTTTGTTATGTCTGTGCTGTCAAGATAGATGATCAGCCTGCTAGTATCAGAAGATCTCTGATATATGCTCACCCAAGAGAAAAGGTAAGATACTAATCTTGATATTTTAAAATATATATAGTTGACAAAGACTTGCCCCAAAAAATCTTTTGGTGTAAATTGTGCCCAAGATTTCTAGAAGTTCACAGCATACAGATAATTTCTCTAAATTATCTGTTGTAAAAAAACCATAATGTAACACAAAATATATGCAAGAAAAACTACCAAGATTCTTCTCCCCCTCATTGGTGGTGAGTTCTTTGAAGAACAGAGATATTCTTAAAATTTTTTTTGAGAAAACATTTATTTATAACATATTTTTAGAAATTTATTTCTGACTGGACTCAGATTTTGAGGTGGGAGGTCTCAGAGAAGATAGTCAATGTCTCAGTGATCTGTTCTTAACGTTTTTTTCTTTAACCTCCTTCATTCTCTTGGCCAAAAGTTTAGCATATTCTACTGCTTCTTCCTTGTTCTTCTGAGTTCATTGCTTCTTCAAAGCAATGCATCTATGTTTGTTCTGCAAAACCAGAGAGTTAAGTTGATACTATACTGTTGGAAGACCTTCAAAACCAAACTGAGGTGTTGAATTTTATCTAGTAGACAGTAAGAAACCATGGAAGAATTTTTTAGAAAGAGAATCTCACAATAAATTCTAAGACTATTTTAGCAATTGTGTGGAGATAGCTAAATATTATAGGAGCCACATGAAGAACTAGATATATAGTGGAGTAGATCTGAGTTCAAATCATAATTCTGAAACTAGCTGTTTGATCCCAGGAAAGTCACTTGGTCTCTCCCAGCTAAAGGTTCCTTATCTATAAAATGAGGATAATAATCATAGCATCAACTTTGCAGGGTTGTGAGGACCAAATGAAATATTATATGTAAAGTATTTTGTGAGCCCTTAAGAACTAAATAAATACTAGCCATTGTTATTGCAGAGGACAGATAGTACATCCAGGGAGACTAGATGGTAGTTTTTTGAAATAGTCAGACTAGATGAGATGAAAGACTGAGTTGATAAAAGTCATGGAGAACAAGTTGTGAGAGATATGGTAAAGGTCTGGTTGTATATTAGGTGGGTGGGGGGAGGGCAACAGACAAAAAAGAAAGATACAAAGATGACTGAAGCTTTCAATCCTAGTAAATAGAAAGATAGCCGTTCCATTAGGAAAAAAATGAAGATATTAGATCAGGAACCAGTTTGGAAAGGTAAGTGATAGGTTTAGAAATGTTGAGCTAGGGGTAAGGAAAGAGTGGAAAATGCAACTTGAAATATTTAGCAAATAAATGTAATTAGAGGTCAGGTACGATATTCTGTTGGGCCTGTCAGTTTGTGGCTCATCCACATAGATGTAATGTCAAATAAGAGGTAAGGGTATGTATGGTAGGTAGTGAATCAGGTTCAATTTCAACACATTCAATTTTGTATTCTATCTGTATGCAATGTAATTTCCCCTTCTTCCCTTCACCTTTTATGAACTCTAGAGGGAACAGATGGGGTTTTATCTATTTTAATATCTCCCCATCCTTAGTAGGATGATGTTTACATTTAATAAATGCACAGAGGAAGGGTAAGAAAAAGGAGGCAGAGGGAGAATTAATGGTTCCTAAGTGAATGTCCATATTTAGGGGAAAAGAGGAGCAAAGGAAAGGAAATGTGTTGGGGCCTTCAGAGAGGTAGGAGGAAAATCAAAAGAATGTTAAGTCATGAACATCAAGAAGGAAAAACTCTTAAGAAAGATATGTTAACAGTGTCAGATGTTGCAGAGAAGAAAGAAATTTGAATATAAAGTCAAATGGTTTGAATTCAACTCTTGGCTAAGTCTTATTGCATATTTAGGTTACCTTTTTAGGACTCAGTTTCCTAACTTATACAATGAAAGTGGTAGACTAGAATGCATATAAGGTCCCTTCTAGCTCTAAATGATGCTTGACATGCTTATGCTAAGACAAGGGAAAACATGCTTAAGATAATTATTTTTAAAAATCATTAGTGATTTCAGAAAGAACATTTTCAATAAAATGACAGAGACAGAAGCCAGATTTTAATGACTGAGGAGTGGAGAAATAGTGACTACTTATTTGAAAAACTTTTTTATGAAAAAACATGAAGATATGGGATAGTATCTAGAGTACTTAGTTGGAGCTAAGAAAAACTTCTTTTATAATGAGTAGATTTTGAACATTTTTATAGAGTAATCAGAAAGAGAGAGACAGAGGGGGAGAGAGAGAGAGACTGATTTAAGATGCTAAATTGGGATGATTGAGAGAACATGATATTAGAGGAGAGGGGAAAAGATAGGATTAAAGGTACAGAGTTCCAAGAGGACTGGTCATCAGCAGGAGAGACACCAGGGAAGCAGGAGAAGATAGCAGGAGAAAGCAAGAGCTTTTTAGATAAGGGCAATTGTAGTCAATTCCAGACTTCCTGGTAGCATAGGATGCAAGTTTTTGATTGACTAGAAAGACTTAAGAGAGAGATATAGTCCCAAAATTCTTCTTCCCCTTTGACCACCCTGAGGCTGATTCCTTTGGGGGAATTAATGAGGTTTAGATAGTCTTTTTGACCCATTATCCCACTATTCTTCTCCTGCCTTACACACACTCTTGGTCATTCTTTGTTCTTTCTATGTCACATTCACTATAATAAATGAGTTGACCTGAATAGACCATAAATTTTGGCTCTATTGACTTGTTCCAGGGTACAGTGAATATCTGTTGCCTTTGGTAGGCAAACATGGATTCCCGTCTTTGTTCCTTTATTCTGAGAGAGCATTTGTCAGGGAGATTTATTAACATGTACTGGTCAGGACATAATGCATTTTGTTATAAATATTTATCTCTCTAGGGCATCAACCCTCGCCTCAAATGGCTCCCAGGGAGAATCTAGCATGGTGGAGAAAATCAGGGTTTGCTTTAACCAAGATATAATTCTTGCATCACCAAAAAAAAAATCTGTCTCTTGAGTTTTGAATCATTTTTGTGAAATTCAAGCTCTGATCCTTAGAATCAATCTCAGAAGGTCAGAACTGTAAAGGATCACATAGGACATGCTACCCAGGTCCTCAGGAAATTAAGACCCAGAGAGTCTAAATGATTAGTTCAAGATCATACATGCAGTTTGAGGGAAGATCTAAACCAAAACCCTCTGGCTACACATATGCTCTGCATATTGCCATCTCAGTCATCCTACTGATCATCCAACTACCAACTGAAGAGATTCAGTAAAAGGAGCTATCTCCTGATTCTTCTCATTCTACATTGTGACAGCTCAAATGGTTGGGAGGCATTAGAGTCTTGGAGAAAAAATCATTAAGTTTTTGGTATTTTTCACAAAGGATATAAAGTAGATAGTATATTATATAAACATTTTGATAATAATAGAAACATTAACATTAAAAATAATATATAGATTAGGAAATAAATGTGCAGACTATTTTCCAAAGTGTACCTTCAAACATAAACAACATTCAAAGTATTCTTAATGAAAAACATTTCAGTGGTAATATATTTTTAAAAGTCATTTTCTATGTATAACAGGTCTCAGCCATGCTCTCACTTTCTACATGTCACCCCCTACCATATGGGCAACTAGGTGGTGCAGTAAATAGGGTGTTAGATGTGGAGTCAGGAAGATTCATCTTCATTCATTCAAATCTAGTCTCAGGCATTTACCAGATATGTGACTCTAAACAAGTCACTTAACCTTGTTTGTCTCAGTTTCCTCATCTGTAAAATGAAGGAAGTGACAAGTGACTCCAGAACCCTTGCCAAGAAAATCCCAGGAAGGGTCATGAAGAATTGGACATGGCTAAATTGAAACCAAACAACAGTAACACCCATCTTTCCTGCCTTCTTCTCTAAAAGTCTCCTTTCTGTTTCCTTATCATCCACACCTTACCCAACAATAAATGTGAAGATTTGTATACTTTAAACATTCTAGGCTAGAAACTTTGGGTTTTTAAGCTAGAGACCCTCCAGAAAGGAATCCCTCCCTTCCTGATAAAACTCCTGAAGTGCTTTATTCCAGGCTCAATCAGAATCCCAGGAATAAGTAAATTGTCATAGGCTGCTATATTCCTATCTATATATTTTCTATGCTTTGCATTTGCTATGGTTTAGATCAGGGATGGGAAATGTTTTTTCCGCCAAGGGTCATCTAAGATCTTCTGAAACATGACCTATGGGCACAACAATACTAAACTATTATGGACTCCTCCTACCATGTCCTGAAGATCATTATGCTGGAATCCTGAACATATTTCTGGCTATATCCCTTCCCAATTCTGCCTCAGAAGTATTTGTCTATACCCTAGTAAGAGGAAGCCTTGTAGATTATCCTGGTTTGGAGGGAGTCCTCCTTAGCCTCAGGATTCAGGCACCCGATCTTTTTCAAACATTCATAATAAAAGAAATTGTGTTTTAATTAATAAAAAAGTCAGATTTGCCTTCATAATTTCTTCTCACAAAAGTATATAAAATGTATAACAAATTAACATTCTGCTATTAATAGAAACATTAACATAAAAATCATGTATAGATTTAGAAATAAATATGACAATTATTTTCCAAGTATTCCTTCAAACACATAAACAACATTCAAAAATTATTAATGTAAAATATTTCAGAAAGGAACAATAGTGGCAATATGTTTTTAAAATTCATTTTCTCTCAAAAGTATTTGTTCAGCACTTTAAAAATTTATATGAGGCATATTTCTGTGCTGTCCAGGAGCAAAATAAATTCTATCCTCCTGGTTTCCTAATAATATTTTCACAATGGGAATTTTTTAATCCCTCAAATATCTTCCAGTTAATTGTATGAAAACTATTATAATTCTCTGCTCAAAATTTATTTTCAGAAGCTTTTTCTCACTAGTGGAGATTGCTTGCGCTATGCCTATGAGAGGGACATGACTGGCAAAAGAGAGAAAAGTAATAATGTTGGTCTTCTGACTTCCAACTTCAAGGGAGAAGAGATGGGATTTCATATTTTCTTTAGGTTATTGAAGGGAAAGACCTTGGGAAGAAGCCAATATGTAGAGGAATTAGTACCTTAATCATTTCCTTATCTCCAGTTTACTATACTAGAAATTGATTGAGTTGAAATCTCACTTCCAATGAGAGAATTAATTCTATGTATTTTCTATTATATTCCCATTTATATATCGTCTCTGCTTTATGTTTACTGTGCTTTAGATCAGGGGTGAGGAATCTTTTTTTCCTGCCAAGTGTCATTTGGATATTTATTATATCATTTGACTGCTTTGTTTGATCAAACATTGAATTAATTTGTATCCCCAAAACTTCTAGATTTATTGAATTTCAAGTTCTTTCTGTGGTTGTTATGGCAGTGCTAAATCAAATGATCTTTTTGGAACTTATATGGCCCACAGGCTGGGTGTTCCCCACCTCTGGTTTAGATGAATAGAATTCTTTATTATTCTATATGTGTGGTTTTTGTAAAACTGTATGAGCCAGTTTGGATCAACTCAAGCCCTGGATATGGAGCTTGAGGCACTCCTTTCCTACTAAGGGATAACTCTATCCTGGAGTCTTTCTCCTTAAGGAGAGCAGTGATCAACCGCAGCATCTCTTTCTTCCTTTCATCATGCTTTCCTTGTAAAGCACCTCTCTATAGAACCATGTAGACACACATAACCTATAGGCAATCCAGCACATACACATTATGATTAAATGTCTTCAATTATGTATAAAAGGACCTATTGCTTTCATTATAGACTGGCCCTTCTAATTCTTCTTCAAAGCCTCTTTTAGTCTAAACAGTAGACCCTGAAAGGAGGATTCTCTTTATCGTCAATTTAATTTGCTTCTGCTTCTCTAATTTTTACCCATTGCTCCTATTTCTACTTTTTTTTTTCAGGGAAGGAGGAAGAAAAGGAGTGAAGGTGAAACACAGCAAATCTAATTCTTCTTCTTACTAGTTGTTAACATCCTTGAGGAGGGTGATCCTTTTCCCCCAGAGTCTCCTCTTTTCCAAACTAAACATCCCACAGGGTTGGAAGGAAGATGATTTTGAACCTCTGAATGAAAAGAAGTAACTATTTTATGGAAAACCCCAGCTAGACCCCAGAAAAAGATGCAAAATATAGAGGAGGCAGGAGCCTTGTGGTGCCTTCCAAAATCTCACATTCTAGTACGGGCATAAGACATCTACATGAATAACATTTGCAAGAATTTTAAAGATCTGTGATTTTATTGGTTTGAGTTTCTCCCTACATAAAGATTTCAATCCCTCTTCAGTACATGACCTTCTTGAGTTTCAATGAGTCCCATCCCATCTCCCACATCTTCTAAATCATAACTTAGTGAACAGTGTCCTAGTAATAAATCTTTGCACCCTTAGGAAGACAACATTGTGGGTAGAAATCTGAATCTGGCATCTGTAAGAGTTGATTTCAAATCTGGCCTCAGAGACTTACCAACTTTTGTGAGACCAGGATAGTGATTTAACTTGCCTCAGTTTCCTCAATTGAAAAATGGGAATAATCATAGCATTTATCTCCCAGGGTTTTTGTGAATATCAAATGAAATAATATATATATATATATATATATATATATATATATATAAACTATTTTGTAAAACTTCAAATGCTATGTAAATGCTATTATCATTATCATTATTGTTATATGAAAAGAGACAAATAGACACATAATAGAATATCTTTTTGATTTCATTAGTATCTGCCAGAATCTGTATTTTATGAATTTAGCTTCTGAGAGCCCATGATCTCTCTCTCTTTTTTTTTTTAGGTTTTTGCAAGGCAAATGGGGTTAAGTGGCTTGCCCAAGGCCACACAGCTAGGTAATTATTAAGTGTCTGAGACCGGATTTGAACCCAGGTACTCCTGACTCCAAGGCCGGTGCTTTATCCACTATGCCACCTAGCCGCCCCTGAGCCCATGATCTCTTTCTCATTCTTCACTCTTTTCTCTATCCCTGTCTATGTCACAGTGAGGCACTGGCTGATTAAAATGCAAAGTAACTCAAGGTAGTTTATAAGAGATTTGTGAGAATAAAGTGCTGTATGATGAGATTTGGAGGATGGGAGATGATGGGGTTTGTGAACAAGTCTATTAGTATTTGTTCCACCCATGGAAGAGAATAAAACATTTCCTGAATTTTATCTGTATTCATTATATACAAATAATCGATAGAATACAAAACATTTTTATCTGTTCAGAGAAATGGATTTGAAATTGCAGAGTTGGAATTCTGGGCATGCTATTATTTACTTGTGTTACCTTAAGCAAGTTATTTTCTACCTGTTTCCCTATCTCCAATAATGACAGTATTGAATTAGATTAGATCTTATACCAGTGATTCTTGTCATTCCTTAGGTCCTGTAAAACCTATGGGCCCTTTCTCAAAACAATGTTTTTAAAATGAATAAGATAAAAATACAGAGAATTACAAAATTATATTGAAATGCAGTTATTATTTTTTTGATGTTCAATGACTTCTGATTTAGAATCCATCTATATAATTTCTGAGGTCCTGATATGATGTTCTGTGTTCTGTGTTCTAAGGACCACTGGCTTATTATATTTTGTTCTAAAGTCCTTTCCAACTCTGACATTTTATATTCTATGTTCTAATGACCTTTGGCACTTTATATATTGTGTTCTAATGCCTCTTCCAGCTTTGAATCCTTGTGGTTCAATTAATTTATAAAGCAAAAATCCTAGGTTAGAAAGATACCTGGGAGCAAGTCCTTCATTAGCATAGTTGCAGTGACTACATGCAAAATGGAAGTAGTGAAATAACATTTCTTTTGATATCTTTTATAATTCTTGTTAGGGATTAATTCATACTGATCATCCTCATGATCATTCTGACTCTATGAGATTTAACTATTAACATCAACTGGATTCACATGGCCAATTTCCAGTGAAAATAGTAGAATCATCTGCACTGAAGGTGGAAATCACCCTAAAAGTTAACATTTCTAAAACATTTTGGCATCAGTAACCACACCAAAGAGATCCCAGAAATGCAGGGCATTGAAGCATCTGAAGCCCCCAAACACTTTGCACACATTTTATAAATGAATTTTCAAGACAACTTTATGAAATAGGTAGTATAGGTATTATTATCTCCATTATACTGGGGAGAAAACAGAGACCCAGGAAGTTAAAGCAATTTGTCCATGGTCTTATAGATAGTAAATGGCAGTGAACCAGTTCTCCACATCCATTCCCAAACACTACAGATATTTGTATCTACAGAGTGGGGGGGATCATATAGTCTAAGATTTTAAGCAATGACTGTGGGAACCTCTCAAAAAAATTAAAATTTGCATATAAAAGCATATCATTCTTTTTGGAGTGGTAATTGAGTTCAGTGACTTGTCCAGGGTAATACATCTAGTAAGTACCCAAAGCCTAAGGCTGGATTTGAACTCAGGTTCTATTAATTCCAGGGTTGGTACTCTATTCACTGAATGAACTATCTGTCTAGGGAATTTAATCAAAGAAGCTCCTCAAAAAGTAGACTTGAAAAAAACACATATGGAGAAAGTAGGTACAGAGGTATGTAATGGAGGAAGAATGTAATCAATCATCAAGAATTTATTAAATGGTTCCAGGCATGAGAAGAAAAGAAATAAAACAGTCCCTTCTCTCAAAGAGTTTACCTAGCCAAAGAAGAACATGCATATAAAGGTATAGTGAAAGTAAATATAAAGCAAATACAAGATCCAGAAGAGAATAAGCACTTATTAAGCACCAGGTAAATAGTAGTGTTACAAAGAAAGGCAAAAGACAAACCCTGTCCTCAAGGAGTTCACAATCATAGTACTTGTGTGTATGGGAGGGAGAAGAAAAGAATGCAAACAAAAAATGAAATTTGAATTGTCTTGATGGAGGTAAGAAATTTCAAGGCAGAGATGAATTGGGAAGACATTCAAGGTATGGAGATGGTCATCAGAAGATTTGGAGATGGGAGATAGACTTTCATAAGCAGTACAACAAAGGCAGCTTGTCTGAATTATAGAAGAAATGGAATGGGGTCATAATGTATGAAAAAGTTAGAAAGGAAGACTGACTCAAACTGGGAAGAGTTTTCAATTCCAAAAAGAAGAAGAATTTATATTTGATCCTAGGACCGGAGTTCTGAATCTTGTGTGTGAATGTGTGTATGTGTGTGTGTGTGTGTGTGTGTGTGTGTGTGTGTGTATGTATGTGTGTGTGTGTTTGACATGCATCCCTTGGGCAATCTGGTGAAGATTATGACCCCCTTCTCATATCTGCACAAAATAAAAGATTTAAATTGTAAAAGGAAATATATCATATTATATTAATCATATCATATATCATATTACAATACATTTTACTATAATTAAGTATTTTTAAATGAATCCATGCACACCAGTCTAGGAACCTGTCCTAGGGGAGGGTCATTGACACTTACTGAGTGAACTTTGAGGAAATCCCTTTAGCTATTCTGTGAAGAAAGGAAAAAATAGAGTAATTACTCAGAATTCTTCCAACCCACATTTTTCCTATCAATAGTGAGGTAGTACATTTAAAAAAACATTTAGGTTACATTCATAATCTCATCTGAAAGCTATTCATATCTCTTGATCATTTATCAATTGGGGAATGGATCTTACTTTTTTAAAATTTGACTCAGTTCTCTATGTTTGAGGAATGAGGTCTTTATCAAAGAAATTGTTTCAATATTTTTCCCACAATTACTATTGCTAGCTGTATTTCCCTCCATCCTCTTCTCTCCCCACCCCTATTTATTTTATTCTTTCTTTCTTTTCACTCTGTCTCTCCTCAAAAGTGTGCTGCATCTAACTATCCTCTCCTATGGTTTTCCTTCTCTCTTGTCACTTACACCCCCACCCTCCCTCTCCTGGTTCCCTTTCCACCATCCCTTTCCTCTTTTATTTTCCACTAGAGTAAGATAGATTTCTACACTCAGTTGAGTATGTATGTCATTCCCTCTCTGAGCCAATTTCAGGAGAGTAGTGTTCACTTACTCCCCACCCTCCCCTTCATTCTCTTCCACTCCACTGCAAAAGCTTTTTCTTGCCTCTTTTATGTGAAATAACTTACCCTATTCCACCTCTACTTTTCCTTTCTTCCCCATTAACTCCATCTCTCTAATATATTATACCTTCAAATTCAACTCTCTCCTATTCATCCTTGTCTATATATGCTTTTTCTAAATGCCCTAATAAATGAGAAGGTTCATATGAGTTAACAGTGCCAACTTCCCATGCAAGAATACAAGCAATTCAACAACACTAAGTCCTTCATAAACCATGAAGGCACTTCCAGGTCACCCTCTCTATGCTTCACCTGAGTCTTGTACTTGAAGGTAAAACTTTCTATTTAGCTCTGGTCATTTTATCAGGAAAGTTTGAAAGTCCCCTATTTCATTGAATGTCCATCTTTTCCCCTGAAAGACAATATTTAGTTTTGCTGGGTAGTTGATTCTCTGTTGTAATCCAAGTTCAAGCATATGATCCCTTAATATAGAAACTGCTAAATCCTGTGTAATCCTGACTGTTTCTGGATGCTTGTAATATTTTCCCTTGACTTGGGAATTCTGAAATTTGGCTATAATATTCCTGGCAGTTTTCATTTTGAGATTTCTTTCAGGAGGTGATCAGTAGATTCTTTCAATATCTGTTTTACCCTCCGCTTCTAGGTAAGCAGGGCAATTTTCCTGAATGATTGCTTGAAAAATGATGTCTAGGCCCTTTTTTGGTCATGAATTTCAGGTAGTCAAATAATTTTTTAAATTATCTCTCCTGTATTTGTTTTCCAGGTCAATTATTTTTCCAATGAGATATTTCATATTTTCTTCTAGTTTTTCATTCTTTTAGTTTTTCTTTATTTTTTCTTGATTTCTCACAAAGTCATCAACTTCCCTTAACTTCACCCTACATTTTATTTATTTATTTTTATTTTTGTACAAATGATTGTTTATACATTATTAAAATATTCTTGTTTAAGAGTAAACATAATACCCCCTAACCCTCCCCAGAATATAGACCCTCATGAGAAATAAAGTAAAGAGAAAAAAATGTGTTTCAGTCTGTGTTCCAGCACCACCAGCTCTGTCTTGGGTGGATCACATTCTTTATGATAAGTCCATCACAGAAGCTGCATCCGTATTTTTTCCACCACTGCTGTTTCTGATCACAACTCCTTCCATTCATACCTCCCTACTACCATATACTATATTTTCTCTCTCCTTTCACTCTGTCCCCCTTCTAAAATGTGCTCTAGAGTACTTGAGTGGTGCAGCAGATTGATCACCAGCCCTGGGGCCAAGAGGCCCTGAATCCACATACCACCCCTAAGGCCCAGCAAACACCAGGCGCCATGGTCCCAAACAGGCTACCCAATCCCAGCACCTTGCAAGAAGTAAAAAATAGAATGTGCTATATCTGACCATTCTCCCCTAAGATCCACCCTCTCCTCCATCACTCACATCCTCCGCTTCCCCCTGTCCCCCTTCTCTCCTTTTTATTCTAGATGTCTATACCCCTTTGAGTGTATATGCTGTTTCCTCTCTGAGTCACCTCTGATGAGAGCCAAGGTTCCTTCATTCATCCTTGCCTTCCCTCCTTCCATATCATTGCAATAGCTCATTGCAATGAAAAAAAATCATTATGTGAAATATCTTAGCCTATTCTACCTCTCCTTTCTCTTACTCCCATTACATTCCCCTTTTAGCCATTGACTTCATTTTTACAATATATTATATGTTCAAATTCAGCTCTCTCCTGTATTTCATCTATAAAAGCTCCTCCTTCCTGCTCTAGTAAATGAGAAGTTTTATATGAATATTATCAGTATCATTTTTCTATGCAGGAATACATGCAGTTCATCATCATTAAGTCCCTCATATTTTACCCTTCTCTTCCACTCTCTTTGCTTCACCTGAGTCCTGTGTTTGAAAGTCAAACATTATGTTCAGTTCTGGTTGTTTCAACAGGAAAAAATTGAAAATCCCCTGGTTCATTGAAAGTCCATCTGTTCCTCTGGAAGAAGATGTTCAGTTTTGCTGTGTAGTTGATTGCCAGTTGCATTTCAAGCTCTTTTGCCTTCTGGAATATTATGTTCCAAGCCCTATGATTCTTTAATGTAGTTGCTGCTAAGTCCTGTGTGATCCTGACTGCAGCTCCTTGATATTTGAACTGTGTCCTTCTGGCTGCTTGTAATATTTTCTCTTTGACTTGGGAGTTCTGGAACTTGGCTATAATATTCCTGGGGAATTTTTTTGGAGGGGGTTTTGTATCTCTTTCCAGGGGAGATTGGTGGATTCTCTCTATTTCTATTTTTCTCTCTGCTTCTAGGATATCAGGGCAATTTTCCTGTAGGAATTCTTTAAAAATGAGGTCAAGGCTCTTTTCCTGGTCATGACTTTCAGGTATCCCAATAATTTTTAAATTATCTTTCCTGAATTTGTTTTCCAAATCAGTTGCTTTTTCAATGAGATGTTTCACATTTTCTTCCAATTTTTCATTCTTTTGGTGTTGAAGTACTGTTTCTTGACCTCTCATAAAGTCATCAGCTTCCTTTAGCTCCATTCTACATCTGAAGGATTTGTTTTCCTCAAGAGCTTTCTTATCTCTTTTTCCATCTGGAAAATTCTGATTTTTAAAGCATTCTTCTCCTCAAAAATTTTTTGAACTGTTTTATCCATTTGACTTATGCTGGTTTTTAACATGTTATTTTTTTCAGCAATTTTTTTTGGATCTCCTTGACTAAGCTGCTGACTTCTTTTTCATGTTTTTCCTGCATCTCTCTCATTTCTTTTCCCAATTTTTCTTCTATCTCTCTTACTTGATTTTCAAAATATTTTTTGAGCTCTGTCATAGCCGGTGCCCAATTTCTGTTTTTCTTGGAGTCTTTAGATGCAGGAGCTTGTACTTTCTCATATTCAGATTGAGTATTTTGATCCTTCTTGGGATCATAGACAATGTATTTCTCAATGGTGTTCCTCTTTTTTTTCTGTCTACTCATTTCTCCAGCCTGTGCCTGGTTTTGGGGTACTTACTGAGCTTTTGAGTATTATTGGGATACCCCTTCTCCAAAAGGATCTCAATTTGTGAAGCTCTGACTTCCCTCCTGGTCTGTGAATGACCACAAGTGCACCCCTCTACCACGGGGCTGAGGTGGGTGGGGAACCTGTTCTTTGGGTGTCCTAGACGCGGTCAGGATATGAATGTGATCAGAGTCCCAGAGTCCTGTTCCAGGTACAGAGGACAGACTTCTGAAGTCTCTCTCCATTCCCCTACCTTTGATGGGCTAAGTACTCAAGACTCAGTTGCCTGGAGGTTCCTGCTTACAGGCTCCATGCCTGCTTCCTTCACCTGGATCTGGGCTGCGATGCATCCACAGCTGCTGAGCTGATCATGCTGCCTGCTGCAACTGCCCTGAGGGCCTGGGCTTTGAGTGCTAGTTCTGTCAGAGGTTCCCTCCACTGATCCTTCAATTTGTGCTCCCTGGGGTATAGGTCAGGAAATTGCCCCAGCTGCAGTGAGCCACAGCTCCCAGCCGTCCTGGGGCTGTCTCTGGGAGGCTGAAGTTTCTTTACTCTGGCAGGCTGCCCCTCTAACCCTGTGGAGCAGAGCCTTTCCGCTATTTTCCAGGTTACCTTGGTCTGGAGAATTGCCTCACTGGATCTTTCTGTGGTATCTGTCTCTTGAAAATTTAGAGTCATTATTTTAAGATTTTTGAAATATTATAGAGAGAATACCTAGGAGAGGCTCTTCTCCTGTCACCATCTTGGCTCCACCCCCTAATATATTTTAAGGAATTATTTTCTTTTTTTTTGCATCTCCACCCCCCCCCAGGCAATGGGGTTAAGTGACTTGCCCAAGGCCACACAGCTAGATAATTATTAAGTGTATGAGGCTGGATTTGAACTCAGATCCTCCTGACTCCAGGGCTAGTACTCTATCCACTGCACCACCCAGCTGCCCCAGAATTATTTTCTTCCAAGAATTTTTGTATCACCTTTTTCCATCTTCAATTCTGTTTTTTTAAGGTATTCTTCTCTTCATTTGCCGTTTGGACTATTTTTTACAATTGACCCACTCTGATTTCTAATATGTTATTTTTTTCAATATTTTTTGTATCTCCTTCACCAAGCTACTGACTTAGCATTTATGATTTTCCAACATCACTCTCATTTCTCTACCTAATTTTTCCTCTACCTCCCTTACTTGATTTTCAAAATCTTTTTTGAACTTTCCAATGATTTGAGACCAATTCATATTTTTCTTGGAGGCTTTGGATGCAGAAGCTTTGACTTTGTTATCTTCTATATAGGACCAAAGTAATTGTCTATGTTTGAATTTTTTCCTTCTGTTGTTTATTTCACCTGTCTATGACTTGATTTTAACTCCTTGTTAAAGTGAGGCTCTGCATACAGGGTGGAATATGCCCTTTCTAAAGCTTTTTGAGGGTTTTGAAGACCAGTTTTCATGGATACCCCACCCCAGACCTGCAAGTTCTCAGTTCCTCCAAGCTCTTATGTCTGCTCTCCTGGCCTGTGCTCTGGTCTGAGAATGACCACAAGCACTCCTTTCTGCCCTAGAACCTTAAAGTTCTTAAGGAGAGTCTCTGCTCTACTGCTGCAGTAAACTCTGTTATGCTTCTGCTCCTTTTCCTGAGACTGGGGCCCCAGACTGTGACCCAGATCTGAGTAAGGGTGAAGCAACAGAGTCCTACCTCAGGGACGGCAAAGTGACCTCTGCAGTCTCCCCTTACCACCCTTACTCTGGGAACTGAGCACTCTGAAAGCAGCAACTGGGTGGCTCCTTAGGCCATATCCTAGTCCCCTGAGACTGGGTCTGCACTGAGGTTTGTTTGCTATACTGGTTTCTGCTTAGTCTGATGTGGCAGAGTTTTCCTGCTGACCTTCCCAATTGTCCTTGGCAATCCCTGGACTGAGAAGTCTGGAAACCACAACTACTGCCATGAATCCAAGCTCTCTGAAGTCCAGAGTCCAGTGCCACATGGGCTGTGCTATAAGCCCTTTCTAATCTCAGTGTAACAGACTCTTCCTGTGGATCTTCCAAGTTATCTTGGACTGGGAAATTGTTTCAATCAGTCTTCTTATGGGTTCTGTCACTCTAGAATTTGGTTAGAATCACTATTTAAAGGTATTTAGAGAAGTTGGGGGAGAGCTCAGAGGAGTCCCTGCCTTTACTCTACCATATTGTCTCTACCTTGAGGTATACAATTGTGATAAAATTCCTTGCATCAATCTTTGGATCTGAATGAATTTCTGGTCAACATAACTAGGTACTTAGGTAAGTGTGTCTAAGCTGCAGATAAGGGTGGTCCAGCTTTCCTGTCATGCAGGCCTAGGATCAGAAAATGGAATAAGATTTTCTCTCAACTGCCACAATTGAATAAAGTTTTCTCACAAGACTGACATTGGACTAGACAACTGAATAGAAGGAAACAAACTAGCTCCAGAATTGAGTCATGACAGTGTCAGTGTGATTCACTCAATTCCCACAATTAACCACTTGCTGTCCTAATCCCCTCAATTCCTCAATAGCATGTAAATAGCATTTTATAAAATACTTGCTAGATTCTGTTGAATTATGTGAAAATTCAAATAAAGGAGTGCATGATGAAATGAATATAGAACTAGGTAAATAATTGGTGCAATGAATAGTCATTAATGAGTTAATGTCCATTTGCCAGAAGGGTGCTCCAGGGAAATATTCTAAACCTTGTGCTTAACATTTTTAATATTGACTTGAATGAATTTAGAGATAACCTTCATAACAGATTTGCAGATGGCTTCAACCTGAAAGAGACTCTATCATATTGGTTGATTGAGTTGAGGCTAAAGGAAATCATGACAGGCTATAATGATGGGTCAAATAACAATTAAATTTAGTAATAATAAAAGTGCTCTAGGCTTGTCCTTTTTAAAAGAAAAAAAGACAACTTTTAAACTACAAGAAGGAGAAAGCATGTCTTAGACACCAGTTCATATGAAAAAAAACTGGAGATTTTAGGGGACTTCAAGTATAAAATGGTTCACCTGTGTGTTATGGTACCCTCACCCCTCATCATCAAAAAACTGTGATCTCAAGTCACATTTAAGAGAAGGGGGAAAAACCTTGAGTAAACCAAGAGAAAACCAAATATGACAAGGTTATCAGTGGAAGGACTCTCTGTTCAATAAGAAATGCTCAGGAAACTGGAAAGCAGTTTAGCAGAAATTAGATTTTGATCAACATCACATGCCACATTTTCAAAGGGCCACATGGTTTCCCCATAAATGATCACAGTATAAAAATATTGGAAAAGAATAAAAGGAATTAACTTGCACAACTATGGCTAGACAGGAAATTCTAAATCCAACAATGCATAAGAAGTGATCATAAAAGATAAGTTAGACCATTTTTGATGACTTAAAATTTAATAACTTTTGCATAAATATGATGGGCTAGAAGAGAAGCTGATGTTTAGAAAAATGTTTTAGTAATTAGCTCTAAAAATAAATCTTCCTATAGATAAATGATTCAAAAGATATAAGCCATCTTCCTAAGAGGAAATATGGTCTATCAATAATCATATGAAAGAATTCTCCAAATTTCTCTAAATAATAGAAATGAAAATTAAGATAATTCTGTGTCTTCACATCACTTCACTCTTATCAGAATGGCAAAGATGACAAAAAATGAAAATGGTAAAAGCTGAAGTAGCTATAGAAAGAAAAACCATAATAAACAATTGCTAGATCTGATAATTAGGCTAACTATTCTGGAAAACAATTTACCATTATATTAGCACATTCACCAAATTGTAGATATCTTTTGACCTAGTTGTACCACTATACTACTCATACAACTGTCATACTTAAGTGAGGTCAAAGATAGAGAGAAAAGTTTCATATATACAAAAATATTCATAGCAGCACTGTGGTAACATAGACTGAGAAACAAAACAGAGGCCCATCAGTTGGGGAATTACCAACAAAATTACTGCACAGAAAAGAATATTACTATTTCTATTATGATGATGGAATCTTATTATATAACTATGTGGGTAGATAATCTATCTCCTGCAGAATGAGCAGAGACATGAATGAGTCAGTTGTATCCTTCAAGAATCAATTGTTAAATTTTGATTGGACAAATTGAAGAATTCAGAGATTGACTTGTTTTGTTGATAATCTAGACTTAATAAAGTAATGTTGAAAATGCTAATAAACTTAAATTAAAAGTGAATTATGGGTTTAGTCTTTTTTTTTGGAGAGCTAATTAAACATTTTCTATCATGTATGTGAGAAAGAGGCATACACCATCAAACACAGTGAGTGTGCTGATTTGTTTAGTTTCTTGGTTCTTTTTCATGGTGAGGGAAGGTTCTTTTGAGGTCTGTGCTGGTTGGGTCTTTGGGGAGCCACTGAAAAGTGACAGTTATGTAAAAAAATATAGCATCAATAAAATATTTATTCAGTGTTGTTTCTGTTTTGTTTTTTTAACAAAAAAAGAGTCACAGGGCACAGAAAATAATAACTCATTGTATTCTTACCTGGTAGATCTTATCTAGAGTGCTGTTCAATTTAGATTACTAAGTTTTAGGAAAGATGAGAGCTACAGAATGTCCAGAACAAGCTGAGAGGAGGATTCCAAAGGTCCTAGAGACCATGCCAAACAAGGATAAGCTGAAAGGGCAAGGGGTATCTAGTCTGGAGAGAAAAAGAATTATTTGGCAGTGGTTTTATCTTCAAGTATGTGAAGAGTCATCCTGTCGAATTTATATTAGACTTGTTATCTCTGGCCTCAGAACTGGGAACCATGGACAGCAGCTATAAGGAAGCAAATTTAGACTGGATCTTAGGACATAACAAAAAAAACATAACTTCCTAACAATTGGAGTTGTACAAAAGTGAAGTGAGTTACCACCCCCCCACACACATATGTATTATATTAGAGGGATTTTTGCTCAGGTACAGCTTGGAAAACAAAACCCTAAGGACACTTCCAAATCCTAGATCTTATTATTTTGATTCTTTAATCAACACAAAGAGATTTTTCCTCCTCTATAAAATCTTATTTTTTGACATATTTATTAATACCTTTTGTTTTGGTATTACATTCATTTCTGAATATGCCCTTTGTACTTCACCCATCCAGTGAGACATCCCTTAGAAAAAAGATATTGAATAAAAAGAGGAAAAAATGTCACTTCAGCAAAACCAACTGGTACATCAGTTATATCTGACAACATAAGCAATATTACAAAAATATCATCTCTCAGCTGTACAAAAGGAGAGAATTTTTTCCCAGTTCTTCCTTGGGGTCATTTGTTTATTATAATTAGAATACAGTTTCCTTTTTATTCTTTCTGTTTACAATTTGGTGGCCACAGTGAATATTGTTTTTACTGGGTTTGCTTACTTTACTCTGCTACAGTTCATAGAAGTCTTCCCCTATGTCTCTGAATTCTTCATATTCACTGTTCCTTGAAGCACAGTAATATTATTTTACATTCATATGCCACAATTCATGTTTCCATACCCCAACTGATGAACCATTATTTGTTCCCGTTCTTTGTTACTACAAAAAAAAAGTGCTGGTATGAATATTTTCTGGTCTTTCTGTTCCTTCCATCTTTGATCTTTTTGGAGAATATGCCTACCTGTGGAATCTCAGGTCAAGCAGTGTGAACAATTGATTCTCTTTTTTTAAAATTCATTTGTTTATTTTTGAATTTTACAATTTCCCCCCAATCTTGCTTCCCTCCCCTCACCCCCACAGAAGAAAGTCTGTTAGTCTTTGTATTGTTTCCATGCTATATACATTGATCAAAATTGAATGTGTTGAGAGAGAAATCATATCCTTAAGTAAAAAATAAAATATAAGAGATAGCAAGATTACTTAATACAATAATTTTTTTTTAAAAAAATAGGTAATAGTCTTTGGTCTTTGTTCAAACTCCACAATTCTTTCTCTGGATACAGATGGTATTCTCCAATACAGATACCCCCAAATCATCCCTGATTGTTGCACTGATGAAATGAGCAAGTCCATTAAGATTGATCATCAACCCCATGTTGTTGTTAGTGTGTACAATGTTTTTCTGGTTCTGTTCATCTCACTCAGCATCAGTTAATGAGAGTCTTTCCAGGCTTCTATGAATTCCCATTCCTCCTGGTTTCTAATAGAACAATAGTGTTCCATAATGTACATATACCACAATTTGCTCAGCCATTCCCCAATTGATGGACATTCACTCAATTTCCAATTCTTTGCCACCACAAACAGGGCTGCTATGAATATTTTTGTATAAGTGATGTTTTTACCCTTTTTTCATGATCTCTTCAGTATCGCTGGATCAAAGGTTATGCACATTTTTATTACCCTTTGGTTGTAATTCTAAATTGCTCTCCAGAAATGTTGGATAAGTACACAGCTCCACCAACAATACACTAGTATCCCAGATTTCCCACATCTCTTCCAACATTGATCATTGTCCTTTATGGTCATATTGGTCGATATGAGAGGTGTGAGGTGGTACCTCAGAGATGTTTTAATTTACATTTCTTAATCAGTAAATATTTAGAGCAATATTTCATTTGACTATGTATCTCTTTGATTTCCTTATCTATAAATTGCCTCTGCATATCCTTTCACCATTTGTCAACTGGGGAAGAGCCTCTTTAAAAAAAACATGATTCTTTTTGTTTTTAGGTTGTTGCAAGGCAAATGGAGTTAAGTGGCTTGCCCAAGGCCACACAGCTAGGTAATTATTAAGTGTCTGAGACCGGATTTGAACCCAGGTACTCCTGACTCTAGGGCTGGTGCTTTATCCACTGCGCCACCTAGCCACCCCAAAAAACATGATACTTTAATTGATTTCCAGAAGGACTGAACCAGTGCACAGCTCCACTAACACTATATTAGTGTCCCTGCCTTCCCATAACCCCTCTGACATTTACTATTTTCTTCTTTTGTGTAAGCAAAAACAAAAAGGTTTTTTATTTTAACTTCCCTTTCTCTTATTAGGGATGATTTGGAGCAATTTTTCAGGATGGACAGATTTCTTTAACTACAGCTGTACAAAAGGAGAGAATGTAATTGGTATTTGCATCAGGCTATTTGTTATTTATCAGTTTATTTTATTATATTTCATTCTATTCCATTCCATTCCATGACCTTTTCTTCCACTGTATTTCACCCCATCTCTATCTACTTTACTTATCTCTGTCCACTCTGCCTAATTCCTTCAACATTTACTGACTATCTGCTATGTGCCCTGAACTAGGTTCATGCTTTTTCCTGGAATAATCCCGTCAACACCCTTATTTCTCCTTTTGCCTTTGGCAGGGAAGAAGCAGTCAATCAGAATATAAATGTAGGAAAAGGAAAGAAAGAAAGCAGTCCAGATGATCTATAAGGTAAAACACTATTTTTTTTAACCCTGACAGTCATCTTCCTGGTGCCATAGGAACCAGACATTGATTTCTTCACCTATAAAGTTCAATCTATGCTTGTCTAATGTTCTTTACTATGGACTATGTTCTTTGCAGCCTGTCAGTTTCTTTCAACATGAACTTGCTTCTAAGAATCAATATGAGTGATGGAAATGCTGCTTTCTCAAATTATCAGGCAGGTGGCCCACCTACCCCTTCTGACTTCCTGTACCCTATGATTATGCACACTGAGTTTTCTGACTTGTGTGATTATGGACTTGATTCCAATTACTGTCAAATGGCAAATGCTATTCCTGCATTTCTAGTTGTGAGCTGTTGAAAAATCACTTCCTGATCCAATCAGAAGTATAATGATATTATGGAGGTTTGAGGGACATCCAACTGCTGGGGCACTCTTTGAATCCTGTTAAGTTTATTTTACCAAGTCAAAGGGGGTAAATAAACCTAATCTGCTCTTTCAAGTGGTCTATCCTGTTGGAAGAGCCCACTGTCCATTAAAGTGGGTTAAGGATGATAGAGTCTAGTAAGTCTTCAGGTACTGCTAAAGGAAGCCTTTATGCTGAAGGAAACAGAGTGTGGAAGTAGTGTTGGAAGACCAGATTAAACTAAATCAATGGGGATTGAAGTCAAAGGGAGATAGGTTTTGGCTCAATATAAATGGAAGCTTCCAAAGGCAACATAGGCTTCCTCAGAAGGAAAACAATTTCTCCATTATTGGAGATCGTTTTAGAAAACCTGGGTACTCACTTGATAGGGATACAGTAGAGGAATTACAGAATCACACAAATGAGCATAAATAGGAAGTGACCTCAGAGTTCACACAGTCTAATCTATACCCACAAAGAATGTCTATTGTAAAACATTAGGCAAATGGTATTTCCATATTGTTTTAGGGTCCTAGGAATCTGTTACCTCTCTACAAATCCCATGCCACTTTTAGACAACTCTATTTATCTGTAAGTTTTTTATTCTGACTTCATCTCTGGGTTGTGTGCCCCCTCCTAGCTTCTATCTTTGTTTTTCTGCTCTACACTGCCTATTCCCCTCCCCTCATATCTACTTGCCTTTAACACACATACAAACACATACCCTGACTCATTAGCTAAATGGCCATCCACAAGCTTATACCAAAGAACCAATAAAACTGCTGAAAGTAATTTGTCATTTTTCAAAGCTGACTTCCCCAGAGCATCTAGGTGTGGGACAACTTCTTCTGCATGAAATATTCAGATAATGGAGTAAGAATTGCCAGTGGCTTCCTTGCTTGGCTTATCTGGATAATTGCCTTGATCTTCCATTTGGACCTGCTTATGTGGATGTAGCCACAAGGAGAGCAGAGCCAGGCATGGGTTCTGGCTGAACATGCATAGAGATTCCCAGACAATTCCACATGGGCCCAGCTCAACATGAGCAGTAAATGCAGATGAACTGTGGAAGCTAATGGTCATCAAGTCACAAAATCTTTATCACACAGTGTGTCAAACAAAATCCTATGATTACTAAGACTATCCAGCTATATGTTAATGAGATGTTAGAGAATTTGGAACAATATAGCCACCTCACCGACATAAAACAGCTATTCATTCAAACAGGGAGCTTTGGACTCTAGTCATAGAATCACACTCTTAGAGTCATAAGAAATTTCAGAGTTCATCTGGTATAACAATGTGCCTGAAAGCTTCTGCTTAATGGCTTCTATTGACAGGGAGTTCACTATCTTATGGAGTACTTTATCACATTTTTTTGACATGTCTGATAGTTAGAAAATTCTCCTTTATGGTGAGCCAATTAACAAATCAACCAATTCACCTTGATTAAGCACTATGTATGAGGCACAATGCACAGTTCCAAAGATTAGGAAACAAAAATGAAACTGTCCCTGCCTTTAAAGAACTTACATTCTATTAAAAGAGATAACATGTATACATAGAAGCAAATAGAATTTAATTTGGAAAAGAAATGAGATACTTTGAAAGGAATCTGCTTCTCTGCAATGTCTTCTTCCAAATAACATGTATTAGAAGACAGATAAATATCTCCCTTAAAATTTTGCTTTAGAGGGATTAAATTTCCCAGTCTTTTCAACCAAATTTCATAAGACTAGTGCCAGTTCCTTCCCCATTCTGTCCAGTATCATTATAAGCACTCCACTTTTCTGTAATCCTTTCTAAAAAATGGTATTGAAGACTAAATACAATCTACTAGAAGTGTTCTGCACAGGGCAGAGGAGAGCAAGCTTATCATTACTTCATCATTTTGTATACTATTACTCACATAGGTATCTGAGAAAGACAATACCTTCTTTGGGTTAACTAGTCACACAACTGACTCTTATGGAATTTATAGTTTATTAAAATCTAGAGATATTTTCCTATGACCTGCTGTCTAGCTGGGACTCCTTCATTCTATGCATGTGGAATAGAATTATTTTAAGTTCAAATATAGGAATTGGTTATTTCATCCCATTAAATTTCATGTTACTAGATTCAGTCTTTTGCTATGGCCTTTTGAGAACTTTTGAGATTCATTCAACATATTTCTGCCCCCTCTCAAAGTAATGCCACCCATAATTAATATTATATATATATATATATATTCAAACATGTAATCTATTTATTCATTCTAGTGATTGAATCCATAAAAACCATAAAACACCAAAGGTAGGTCCATTGGTTTTTCCACTAGAAACCTTCTTCCAGGTTAACATTAATACATTATTCATTATTTTTTGGTGTGGACATTCAGCCTGTTTCAAATTCATATGCTCAAATTATATGGCTCAAATTCCTCTATCCAAGTCTTATAAGAGTAGAAGAATTTGAGTGATTAATAAAAGATCAAAGATCAATGGAAAATATATGGAGAGCATGAGTATTTTCCAGCTGATATAAAGGATGATTTGTATTCAAGAAATAACATAAAAGTTTTACATGGATTCTCATGTATAATGACTATCAATTGCTTGACTTCTTAATGAGTATGGGAAGGATTAGAAGGACAGAAAGAATTTTGAATTCAAAATTTTAAAAATGAATACTAAAAATAATTTTAAAATAAGTAATATAAAAACATCTTTGAGAACATTTCTGATCAAGAAAGGAGATGGATTAGTAATGGAACAATAATAATAGTTCCCATTTCTATAGTACTTTCAGTTTGGGAAAGTTCTTTCCTTACAACAACCTATTGAAAAAGTAGTACAATAATATTTATTGTTATGACATAGATTTATAAACTGAGACTTAGAGATGTTGTGTGGCATCCCTAAGTTTCTGTATTTTTTCCTTTTAATTATTGAAATCTTATTTTTCCAATTACATGCAAATATATTTTTCCAACATTCATGCATTTGTAAATTTAAAAGGTCCACATTTTTCCAACCTCCTTCCCCTCCCCCTCCCCATGGTGGTGAACAGTCTGGTAAAAATGGTGCATGTACAATTGTGTTGAACTTATTCCCATATTATTCATCTTGTGAAAGAGGAATTAGAACTAAGGGGAAAGAAAAAGCCATGAGCAAGAAAGAAAAAACATAAAAGAAGTTTGTAAAAAAAGTGAGTATAATATGCTTTGCTCTGCATTCAGACTTTGTAATTTTTTCCCTGAATGTGAATGGTATTGTCCATAGAGATCCTTGAATTGTTCATTTATATACCATAACTTGTTCAGCCATTTTCCAGTTGATGGGCATCCCCTCACTTTCCAATTCTTTGCCACAACAAAAGAGCTACTATAAATATTATTGAACATGTGTGACTTAAGTCATTTAATCTTTATCTCTTTCAGTCTCCTCAACTATAAAAACAACCCTAAGGTTGGGGTTGTGGGAAAAATAATATTTGTAACGTGATTGACTCACTATCTAGAAAATAGAAGGAATAAATGTCTGTTTCCATGTCCACTCTGCTTCCATAGTGAGAGTACCTTGCCAGGGATAGGATATGAATGGAAAAGTACCAGATCCTGAGATCCTGCCCTATTTTCCAAAAAGGAGCTAAGTCCTAGTGTCAGAGTTCTCCAGATTTCAAGTAATGACTGGCCCTACTGGTTGAAACAAATAGAATATCATCTGAGAATTGTGCCATGTTATCTAAATTCCTTTGGGTAGGAGAGCAGAGACTATCTTACTTTTTTCATATTTATATTTCCAGTACTTAGCATAGTGCCAGGCACAGTAGGCACTTCATAAATTTTATTGATCATTGTAAAAATAGTGGTAGTGGGGGAAAGGTAGAAGACAATAAATACATCTTGATCTCCTAGTTTTGGAACATAATAGAGACTGTCTGAAGACTGCCTGGATCTAGAACTTGAGGTTACCCAGCTAAGAAACAAATATTTTGTTATGTATATATTCCTTTATCATTCCTAAGCTGAGAGTAAAACACTATATACAGTTAGTTATGTCCTGTCTGCTCCTGTAGGAAGTCACTTTCAAGATCACCTAAGGCTCACTAAAAGATCATAAGGTTGAGAGGTTTGTCACATTCCTGCTCCCTCTAAATCTAGTGACCTTATTCAAGACACTTCAGTCTTAATGCTAAAATATATGATATAATCATAATATATAACAATAAAATATAATAAAATAATATATAGCATAGTATATCACTTACACTTACTTATTCATGAATGAGAATTCAGGAACCTGAATTTAATCTGTCCAATGTCAGTGCTCTTTCTGGGGCCAGAATCAGGGTTAAACCAGTATTAGCTCAGTCTGTAATAGAAAATAGAGCCAAGGTTAGATGTCAGTCTAGTTGAAAAATTCAGCCACAGGCAGGGCTCAGTCCAGAAATAGGTTGGGTTTGGTCTGAAACTAAAGTGAAAGCTTAGTCTATACCTAGAGTCATCATTTCATATAAGCCAGTAGAAGGATTTATTCAGAAGGTAGGTTAGTCTATATCCCAGTCATTATTCCACCTCAAATTGGGATTAGGGCTCCATCTGGAGGTCCAGTCAAAATTTAAATCTGTAACCAGGAACAGGACTTAGTCTAGTGTTCATTCTAGAACCAAACTGACCTTAGCCTTGAGCTCATGTAATTGGAGTGTGTAAAATGTGAATGTAAAATGCAAAATGGGTCCTAATAATGAACCCAGAAGCAGTATTTAGTCCTTAACATTGTGGTAAGAGATCAAAGGTCAAAGAGTAATCTCAGGCTGGGGATTGGACTTAGTCCAGGGTCAGGATCAGGACTCTATATTTAGAGTCAGGGTTCAGTTTGGGTCTAGAACTCAGGTTTAGTCTATATCCCTTTGGAACAGATATACTGTGAGGATATAAGTAATCTTAGAGCAATCAAATGGTGGCATTGGGGAATTCTATCATCTCCATGGACCAACCCTTTGAGCTTTGTAGAAACCTAAGTTAACCCAACCTAGTGAATTATATGAATTACAAATATGGCACATCAAAGGTTTTTCTGCAGTCAATCTTCATTATCAAAATCTTCAGCAAATCAACATTCATTAGCCCTTTTGTACCAGATTGTCTTCACTGGGCTCAGCTAGGCACAAAGACCTTGAGTCTCAGCCTGGACCTACAAACAATGGGCCATGTTTGGCAGAGGTCTTCAGAATTCTTATTTCATCTGATCTTTTTTTTTTTTTTGCAAGGCAATGAGGTTAAGTGGCTTGCCCAGGGCCATACAGCTAGGTAATTATTAAGTGTCTGAGGCCAGATTTGAATTCAGGTACTCTTGGGCCAGTGCTCTATCCACTGAGCCTCTCATCTGATCTTTACAATAATCCTGGGAGGTAGATATTATTATCTACCCCATTTTGCAAATGAGGAAACTGAGACAAGGAGAAGTTGAGAAACTTGTCAGGGCTAAAGATAGAAAGTATTTAAAATATGATTTGAACTCAGGTCTTCATGACTCCAAGTCCAGCAGTCTATCCACTTTGCCACCTAACTTTCTACAATCTACAGACCTAGAACACTTTCCTTTTTACAAAACCCACAATGACCCATTAAAGAGAAAAGCACAATTATCTTTATCTCCATTTGACAGATGAGGAGACAGAGGGTCAGAGAACATCAGAAACTTCCTTTTGATCATATGGCTAGTAAATGACAAAGCCAGAATTAGACCCTATCTCTTCACTTCCCTTTTTGTGCTTGACAATGATTTCCCCCCAGGATTCAGGGTATTATCATTTTATATCTTGTTTTCCCAGAAGGTCATCTCAAAGATATGGTAGGTACCTAATGTTTGTTAAATTGATTTGAACTGAATTTGAACCTAGTAGGATTTCTCTTTTCCTAGTTCTTATCTCAGGGTAGTTATTAAGATCGAGGACATTATTGTGATCATCATTAACTAAACCTAACTCTGTCTCCTCTGCATGCAGAGTTAGGTTAAGTTAGAAGAGAGCTCTACAAAGTTTAGCTAAGACAAAGTCCCTGCTCTCACAAAGTTCACAGTTGAAGAGAGGTATGCAATAATGTATTATAAGATCATTAAAGATACTCAAAAAAGAAAATGTTACATGAGATCTGAGAGGGAAAAGTTGATACTCATGAAACAAATAAAAAAAGGAGAATAGCTGAGTTGTTAAATATAATCTCTGTTTTCAAATATGTGTAAAAGGACTGTCTTGTAGAAGATGAACCCTGAGGCAATGCCACATTCTGAACCTGGAATCAGAAAGATGAATTTAAATCCAATCTCAGACACTTACTGGACCTTGTGTGGCCCTGTGCTTGCATGTTACTTAGCTTCATGGTACCTCAGGTTCCTCATCTGTAACAAAGGAACAATAATAATACCTTTCTCCCAAGGTGATTGAGAAGATCTAATGAGATAATATCTATAAAGCATTTTTCAAATCTTAAAATGTCATTATAAGTGCTGGCTATTATTGTCATCACAATTAGGCTCATTCTTCTTGACCCCAGAGGGCAGGACTAAAAGGAATTTTAAAAAGTTATAGGGGAAAATCATTCCAATCTTATAATAGAGAAAAGTTTCTCCATAATTAGAGCTATCCAATAATGAAGGTAGGGATCTCCTCAACATTGGAGGTATTCAGACAAAGCAAAAGCATGGTGCTCTGAAGCATATGTTGATGAATGACAAATAAATGAACAAATGAAGGAAAGCCAGAAAACCTCTCCCTACTTTGTTGCTGCCCACAGAAAATGTCCTATAAATCTCTTGTTCAGGAAAATGAAATACAATTTCTTTAGAAAAGATGACTTTTCTGGCATCCCCCATGTCCCCTATTATTCATCACCCTCCAGTGACCCAGCTGAATTACTTGCCAGTCCTACTACAGAGCTGTCTTTCCTCCTTCCACTCATATCCCAGTTCTGACTTGTGTTAATTCACCACAATTGTTAAAATGCTGTTAGCAAAGGTGCCCTTCTGGTCTTTTCCAAACATTCACTAAATGGTTTGAATTTATTCATTGGACTGAGCTCATCCTGGGTCATGGGTCCCCCCTTCCCACTTCTTTTTCTTCATCTCATTGACTTTTAAATTACTATTAGAGTTTACCAGCTCCTTTTGTCCTGATAGGGAAGCTGACTGATATTAGAGCTCCATCAGAACCACAGCCCAAGGGGTGGTCTTATCCATTTTCCAATTGGAGATCAGGGCCAGACAGATGCCATGTGACTCTGACAATGCTACTTAATCTCCATATGACTCAGTTTCCTCCTCTATACAATAAAGGAATTGTACTAGAAAACCATATGGTCCTTTCTATTTTGTATTTATGACCCCATGAATATCAAACAGGGAGATGCCATATTTTCCCTTCCCATTTTAAAAATTAAAAGCTGGCCTGGTTAAAGAATTTATTATAATATTTTGCCTAAATCTTTGATATTTTGGCTTATACCTTTGACTGAAATGTCCCCTGAATACACCTTCTACTATGTTGTAACTGTTGTTTTTGTTTATCCTTCAGTTTTGAAGAGGACCAATGACATGTAATAGAATGATGTCTTGATTTGTATATGAGTTGGATCTAAGTGAGGCAGAGTTACACAAAGTCCTCAGCCTCATTCTTTCTTCCAGAATAAACAAAGTCTAGAGATAAAATCAAAGTTAAGATGACTGATGATGGCAGAGAATGAAGTGGATGATGTCTAACCAAGCACTACATCACTTGCTCCAACCATCATCATGGTCATTGGAACAAACTGTTGTTATTGTCCATTCTATCAGTGGAAGATTTCACATGCTTGGGGTAGACATCCCCTAACTTACTGTTGGGCTTGAGGCCTGTCAGTTAGCTTCACCCTGATTTAATCTATCTGCTAAAATGTTTTTCTGTATGGGGATGTGTAGGGTGTGTTCAAGGAAGACTATTATCTCTGGTGTGAGGACTGCCAAGTGCTTTTCAGTGCTGCTTCTACCTTTGATGTTCATCTGAGCATGTAATTCTCACCTATGGCTCCAAGAAGTTGTAGAATGTTGTAACAATAAGGAAATAGTAAAAAACCACCTCATACTCTTTCATAAATTAAAGTCATCCAGATGAAGCTCATCATGAATCATAGTCCTTTCTCCTTTTTTTCAGACTTTTCCCTATTCCTGGAAGATCCTCTCCCTTCCTTTGAAATTCAGCTTAAATACCACCTCCTCAACAAAGACGAAATAATGGAAATAATGAATGTTAGAGGACTCTAGGAAGATAGACACACTAATGCAAATTTGGATATTCTTACCAATTCTTCCATGCCTATTGTGAATCCAGCCAATATGCTAGAGGCCTTCCTTACGATTACATGTAATAGCAAATTATTCTGAGAAATTATGAGTGAGATGAATTCATTAGGTTATTGGAGGAATTGATACAGAGGAAAAAAGTAAAACAAGTAGAACAACATAGATTTTAAAAGAATTGTACAGAAGATAAGAGCAAGGATAGGTAACAGAAGAGCATCAGGACACTAATCATAGGAGTATTCACAAAGATGGCAAAAAAATTTAAATAGTCAATATTGGAAGAGTTGTGGAAAGACAGGAACACCAATATGCTATAGGTGGAAATGTGAATTGGTCCTATATTCTAGAAAAATAATTTGTAATTATATTATGAAAATTAATAAAATGTTCATGTGCTTTGACCCAGAAATCCCATATATATATATATGAACTATGATGTTCATAGCATCAGTTTGAAGTAACAAAGAAACCAGAAATAAAGTAGATGACCATTTGTTAAACAAGTTGCAATATACAAATAGAATTCAGTATTATTGTGCTGTAATAAATGATTACAATGAAAGTAAATAATGTAAAATAAAGTGAAATCAGGACCACAATATTCACAATGACTACAACAATGTATATGAGAACAATAATAGTAAAGCAAAAGTAAATGTCAAGGAATTATAATGGCCAAACTTGATCCCAAATAAGGGTTTTGAGAACATACCTACCTAATTCCTTTCAGATTTACGGACTATGAATATGGAAAACTGCATGTTATCTCAGTCTTTTTCTATGGGTTGTTTAGTTATGCTACATTATTGTTTGTTTTTGCCCTCTTTTTCATTCTCGTTTATGAGGATTAGTGCTCTTGGAGAAAGAGACGAGAGAAATACTTTGAGAAATATAGGTAATGTAAAAAAGAAATAATACTATTCAAGTTTTATTTGGAATATTAATTTTCAGAATGAGCTAAGGATGGTGAAGGAAACTAAGAACAATAAAAAGTGTGTTTTCATTTTTGAAGAGAAAATTAAAGTTACATTGGAAGAAAGAGTTGGATCATTGACCCTGAGCTCAGAACTCCTTCCCCAAGGAAGGACTGCACCAGCAAACCTAAGAACATTGCACAAACTTAGATCAAAATCCACCCCTATACCTTGGTTCCTGCCTCCACCCCACCTTGCAGTGCTACAGGCACTCTGGTTATAGGCTGTGGAAGTTTGATTGAGCCTCAATAGCTAGCCTGATCATAGTCTTCAGCCTATTGGGCCCAGAAGAACCAAAGCTAGTGCTGAGGAAAGTAGCCTCTGTTGGTATGAGGAAAAGTAAACTCTGAACTGTGGGTATCAACAGACTCTAAACTGCTTAGGACTGGACAAAAAAGGTAAGGAACAGAGGGAGTCTGACCAAATAACCAGGACAGGACACTGAATATTAGGAGCCAAGCCTAAGGGAAGAGCAAAGCATCCAACTGGAAGTTGATTACATATTGATTATAAATTGATTACATAAAAGTCAGTTGGGGCAGAAACCTAGGCTAGTGAACTATGAATTGCCCAGTATAAGAAGAGACTGAGATGCTTTGAGATCCAGTCCCAAAGAAAACTACAATTACAAGAAAGTAAGTCAATGATAAAGAAAATAAGTGAAGAAAATAGAGACTAAAAGTATGAAAGATTCCATAAAGAAGAAATCTCAAAGAACTTGAACATAAATAGATGAATGGAAAAAATAATAACAACAGACATCATGGATTCATCCATGAACAGTTATAGATTGCCTATATTTCAGCTAATCATTTGACAAAGTACCTTATCTCCCATCTCTAATGGTCTTCCCTTTCATAATTCACATAGCACTTTGTTTTTTAAATCTTCAACATAGTAGCAAGGCAGAATAGCAAAAGTAGAGAGAGAGTTGTCCTTAGGGTCAGGAAAATTCGTGGGTTTGAATCTCATCCCTATTAAATGCCGGTCTGGTAATTCTGAGCAAGTCACTTATCCTCTCATTGTCTTACTAAATCTCTAAGACTATAAACTATAGAGTAGGTGATGAAGAATATTGATAAAGATTGTTTTCTCATTGTCCTACATCAAAGAAATCATGGGACTGATTAAAAAAATCAATGGTCATATATCACTGAAATTATAGCTCTTTGGGTTTAGTTTTCTTCTAATTTAGGGCCATCATCCCATCATCCCTAGCTCCTTTACATCAGTACTGTGGATTTCATCCTGGAGTCCCCCAGTTATAATAAGTGAGCTTTTGATTCATCTTTTACCTCCCACCCAGTGCTACTTCCCAGATGTTTCATCACCATAATTGATAAAATCCTACCCAGCATTCAAGGCTTCTCTTAAATGCTACCTCCTCCAAGAAGATCTCTGACAATCCCATAGCTAGATGTGATCTCACAAGATCACAGGATTCAAACATTAGAGAGTTCCTGGAAGTCACCTTGTACAATCACTTCATTTCATGGATAAGTAAACTGAGATTCAACTAAAGTTATACCTTCTTCAAGAAAGTTTTCCAAATCCTTAATCTTAAGATTTTTCCTCTCTGAGATGATCCCCAATTTATCCTTTCTAATCTTGATTGGGGAATAGTTAGTTGACACTTTTGATAGAGTGCTGGGAATGCAAGAAGACTCATCTTCATGGTTTCAAATCTAACCTCAACCTCAGTGTGACTCTGCCTGGGCAAGTCACCTAACTATCTGCCTCAGTTTTCTCATCTGTAAAATGATGCAGAAGGAAAAAAGAAAACCACTACAGTATCTTTGACAAAAACAAAATAAAACAAAAAATCCCAACTAAATGGGTTGATGAAAAATGACTGTTAATAAAAGTATCTTGTTTGCAAGTTGTCTCCCACAATAATCTGTGAGCTCCTCAAGGGTCTGGATTATATTTTCCTTTCTTTTTATTCTCAACACCTATTACTCAAATCCAGCCCCAAATAGCTGTGTGACCTTGGACAAGTTACTTAGCCCCATTGTCTTGCAAAAGTTAAAAATAAAACCACTTACTGTAATACCTGGCACATAATTTAATTTATGTTTATGAACTTAATAACTTGAGGTGACATCCTAAATTGCTAGGTTAGTAAGAGAACAAGGATAGGAACCTACATTCTCTGACTCCAAATCTTGTACTCATTCCACTTTAATGTGGTACCTCTTCTTCCTCTGAAAATTCATATAATTCTGTACTTTTAAATTTCTGAGGTTGTGAAGGTCCTGCTTAATGTTCCTGAAGGAAAGCACATTCTTCACTCCATGAATCAGTCTAATTTGCTGGAAACATTTCTGATCTTGAAGTCAGCAGACTTGGGTTTGAGACCTACCTCTGACTCTTACTAGTTGTGTGATCAAGTGAAAACTCTCCTCTTTTGAGTTTTTGGTTCTTTATTTTAAAATAAGCTTGGTAATAGTTGCATTACCTCCTTTCTTCTTCTACGTGCTTCTCTGTTCTTCTCCCTCTGTCATCTTTTATATCCAATCAGTTACTAAATTTGGCCTTATCTACCTTTTTAATACCTTTCAAAATCATCCATCTAACCCTTTGTTATAGAAATTTCTTCCTCTAGTCTATCATGCTCTCCAGAAGCATGCTGGACCCAGCTTTAATCAACTTGTAAGAGTCAACTGTTAAATGTTCACAGAAAGTTTCTAGACTTCAGATATCTGCAATGATTATAAATCAGGATTTGACTTATTGTTTTGTTGACTTCTAGATCTCATAATGTTAATAATGTCAGTTAAATGTAAAAATGTGCATGCATTTTTAAAGTCTGGTTGTTAAACATCTACTAGCACACCCTCTTCTTGCTTTATAAACATTGAGCCTGAGCTCAACTGTAGGGTGGGGAATGAAGTCATCACTGGAGCATTACTGCTAACTGGAGCAACTGCAGCAACAAATGGCATTTAAGGTTTACAAAGGGCTTTATAGTCATTATTTCTTTTGAGTGTCACAGGACCGTGAATCTAACCTTCACATATTACTCACCAATCATTCCTGCTCTGGTATAATTAGTACCTAACAGTTATTAAGATATTAATCCTATCCTTTAACTAGACCATAAACCCCTTAAGAGCAGAGTTTGTAATTTCTATTTTGTAGCTCCTTTAGTGTTCAGCAGAGAATTAAATTAAGTGTATATATAATTCCTTTTGTTACAAACTAGAACATGTGCCTTAGGTTCAAGAAAACTTGCATTCAAATCTGGCCTCAGACACTAGCTATGTGATCCTGGATAAATCACTTACCCTGTCTTTGCCTCAGTTTCCTCAAAAGTAAAATGGGGAGGGGCGGCTAGGTGGCGCAGTGGATAAAGCACTGGCCCTGGAGTCAGGAGTACCTGGGTTCAAATCTGGTCTCAAACACTTAATAATTACCTAGCTGTGTGGCCTTGGGCAAGCCATTTAACCCCATTTGCCTTGCAAAAACCTAAAAAAAAAAAGTAAAATGGGGATAATAAATAACACTATCTCTCTGGGTTGTTGGGAAGATCAAATGAGATCATATTTGTGAAGTGCTTTGCAAGTTTTTCAGGGTTGTATAAATGCTATCTATTATTATAAAATGGTTTATACTAGAAGAGATACAGCATTTATTTTTTCTGCTAAATCTTAGGAATGTAATATAAGCAAGCTTATAACTTCTATTCTTGAGAAGCATGCAATTTTATGGGGGAAGTAAATGCTTAAAGGAACACAACAATGGGAGGAGGCAGAGAGACACAGTTTGGAGGGTCACTGAGAAATGAAGAAGAGGTCTGATTCTGAAGAGAATAGATTCTGGATAAGCATGATATAGAAGCCATAGCCAATGAAATATGTAGGAAAGAAAAATAACCAAGGAGACCTGGGTAGGAAGTAACAGAGAGAAGCAGGGGATCTGAACCCCAATTCCTTGAATCTCATTTCAACATTTTTTCCAATGCACAGTACAGTACTGAGCACCTACCCAAGACCACACTTTGGGGGAAATAAAGGAATTCAAATCAATTGAATATAAATTTATTCTAGACTATTATGTGCACTGTTCTGGATGTTAGGGGATTTTTTTGTATATATATATATATATATATATATATATATATATATATATATACACATACATACATAGACACATACAATAATATATAAAATATAAAATCTTTATATATATATATGTGTGTGTGTGTCTGTGTGTGTGTAGGTATGAGCGTATATGTATATCTGGTCATGGCCAATGTAGCAATTTGTTTTGCTTGATTAGGAAAATTATTTGTTGCAATTGTTTTCCTTTTCCTTTTCCAAAGGTGGAGCGACAAGAGGGAAGAAAGAGAAAAATCTACTTTTTGTTTGCTAGAACAATATTTTTTTAAAAATAATCTATTGAGAGAGAATTATAGTACAAATTAGAATGTAGACATGGCTCAAGAGATTTGAAAATGGAAAGAAGAGCATATTTCCTAGAAGTGTTTATAATAACAGAATCACAAGATTTTAGAATTGAAAAAGACCTTAGATTATAGGATCAGTGCTCTTGAACTGAAAGAGACCTCACAAATCATTTAGTTCATTCCTTTCATTTTACAAATGAGGAAACGGAGTTAAGTCAAACTACCTAATTTTATAGTTGTGGAAACAGAGACTCTCATAGAGGGAAAGGGACATAGCCAAGGTCACGAATCCAATTAATGGGAAAGATGGAACTGGAAACCCAGTCCAAGATTACACGGAACCATCTCTTCTTAAAAAGGAGCAGTTTTTCTTTTTCATGTGATCTTCCTAGTATTTCTTCTCCTCTAGGTAATTCCTATTCATCTAGTAAGACTACAATCTGTTTTATAAGGTCAGACTTTATCATTCAGAACCTCAGCTCTCTATAAAAATAAGAAGAGATGAACTAGTTATTGACAGCCACATGCATGGTGTGATATGATGGGATTCATAAACTTCTCTTTCATGTTCTTTCCCCATATGTTGCCCTACCCTCCTGACAAAGACCAACCAAAGTGCCTGAAATTTCACCCTTGGAATTTTGTTTCTTTGGGAGTAGCCATTTTCTCTTGTTGTTAAATTTTTTTCAGTCATATCTGATACTTCATGACTCTATATGTGATTTTCTTGGCAAAGATACTGAAATTGTTCACCATTTTCTTCTTCAGTTCATTTTACAGATAAAGAAACTAAGGAAAACAGTTATGTGACTTGCCCAGGGTCTCATACACAGCTAGTAAGTATTTAAGACTAGATTTGAACTTAGGGAAAGAAGTCCTCCAGATCTCAGGCCTAGCACTCTGTCCATTGTACCATTTAGCTGCCCCACCATTATCTTTAGGTCTCTATCAGAATGCCCACTTATGAGACCTACCCATCACATATATCAGGAGAAAAGGAAGACAATGGACAAAAGGCAGAAATCCTCAGTCTTTGAATCCTCATCATGCATCTGTTCTCTCTGCCATAAAGAATGATATTTGGGCTGGAAAGAACAGAAAAAATTATGACTAGTAGGTTGTTAAAATAAAGGAGAAAATAGTGAAAATGTTACTTGCTTTCAGTGAATTCAAGTCACCAGGCCTGGACAAGCCTCAACCTACAGTACTGAAAGAACTGGTATATATGATTTTTTTTAGGTTTTTAGAAGGCAATGGGTTTAAGTGGCTTGCCCAAGGTCACACAGCTAGGTAATTATAAAGTGTCTAAGGTAAGATTTGAATTCAGGTTCTCCTGACTCCAGGGCTGGTGCTCTATCCACTGTACCACCTAGCCACACCATATATATGATTTTCTGAGAACCTATCAATGATCACAGAGAAAGGGGAAAGGCATCAAGTCACTTGCAAAGAAAACCTAAGAGACTAGGTCAGGTAGCTTTTATTTGAAACTCAGAAAAATTCTGAAGTATCTTATTTAAAGAATGACTATTGAACAAAAAGAAAGATTATTAAGAATCAGCATGGTTTTCTCAAGAATATGTAGGCTACCAACATGACATACTTTGATTTTAACCACTTTGACCAAGTTTCTAATGCTTATGTGGACAAGGTAAAGAGATGTGGATTAGATGAGAATTCAATGAAGTAGACAGGATAATTCGGATAGGGGTTAGAAGAAGGGAATATCTGATCATCATCATCTTCATAGTCACATTTTAAGGATTCATTTACATTCTTAGAGAGTAGTCATCTACTATTTCTACTATAAACACTATAGAAAAACTAAAAGTTTAATCATTGGTCATGGTGCTCAGTGTACTACCCCCACTTTCCATGATGCAGGGGAATCATTTGACATTGGACTGCCATCAAAGTTCTGGTATTTTATGAATGCATGAATTTGAGGCATATTGATGAGAGGAAGGAGGCTCTGAAATGAAGCAGCATATAGCAAGTCTCAATTCCACTCAAACACTTAATAATGACCTAACTGCGTGACCTTGGACAAGTCACTTAACCCTAAAAAACAAAAACAAATAAAAAAGAATGGTCAGAATCAGAGAAATTAAAGTTTCTGGATTTCTCAAGAGTGAGCAAACTCCCATGCGAAACTTATGGTACAATGTAAATGTCTTATAGGGACAAAGGAGCAACCAGGAACCCTACCATTAGCAGAAGGTTGATTTTGTGTTGTTTCCAATAGTAAGGATGGCCTGCACCAAGTCATTTGTGATTACTATTGGTGAATATCACCCACTACAAGATGGTCATGTTCAAGAAGCTTCAGGCTAGTATTGGATATATAGCTTGTTTGGGGGTGAAGGCCCAATCTTGGATGGAGGAAGGACTCTATTTTAGAGGTTATAGCTAAGGATAATGGAACTCAATTGCAGAGGGTGGGGCATTCTTATGAAACCTTCCTTTGTAATATATTAAATAGAGTGCTTCAAAAGATCTTAGACTTTTTTTTTCATTTTATAGTTAAAGACAGAAGAAGGGAAGAGAGTCATTTAGATTAGAATCAATCAATTTATTACTTTCTTGTTAAGTAGTATATGAGGCAGTGAATAGAGCACTGGTTCTAAAGTCAGGAAGACCTGAGTTCAAATTTGACCTCAAAAACGGTCTATCTTCTTTGTCTTAGTTTTCTCATTTTTTTAATGAGTTAGAGAAGGAAATGGAAAACCACTTCCATATCTTTGCAGAGTCAGAAATAACTGAAATAACAAAAGTATTAGATGTGACTGGCACTTATTTATATTCTGAGTATAGAATAAAAGGCAAAAACATTTCCTATCTTCAGGGATCTCTTGGTTCAAATCCTACTACTTCTGATACATCCTGTCTGTGTGACCCTAGGCAAGTTACTTAACCTTTTAATGAACTAGGAAACTTTCTAAGATATAAACTTGCACAGTAGGTAAGACCTGGGTCATTAGAGTTTCCTCATCAGTAAGTTTCACATTCCACTAAATAACAAGTCCAATTTATATCCCTGTATCCCTGTATAATTGGTAAACTATTATATTTATATACAAATTGTCACTCTTTATAGAACATAATCTTCTTGAAGTCAGGGATAGACTAATTTTTACATTTGTATCTCCAGAACCTAGGAGAGCACCTGAAATACTAAGTGTTTCTAAATTGATTGCTAACATTTTATATTGCGGAAAATATTGTGCATACATATCTTATCTGAACCTTGTGATAAAGGTGCTGTTACTATTATTCCATTTTGCAGATCAAAAAACTGAAAGAGTAAGTCATTTGCTCAGTGCCATTCAACTAGGTAACATTTGAATGTGAGTCTTGCTGGAGCCAGATATAAAACTCTCTACCTCTCCCAATCTTCCTTTCAGAGGGATTTCTACTGAGTGTCTGAAAGTCTCTTAATACTTGGCATGCTGACTCTAGCCTATCTCTTCTCCTTATTTCCTTCCATAGTAGCTACTTCCGAATCTAGAGTCCAAGGTCTGAACAGACCTTTTTAAATAATTCATGTTTGCAATAGAGAGGCAGATGAATGCTCTTGTAGGGAGAAAAAAGGGTCATAGCTCTTTGTGTCTCCACAAAATAAGGCTTAATTAGCATTGGATTTCAGGGGCAGTCTCCGCCAGGAGAGAGGCCATTTCTGACAATGTCTAATGAATTCTCCCAGCTCCCCTGCTATGACGCTGAATTCCAAATGAATTTAGAATGATTGGAAGCTCACAGCATTACCTGTCTGAGATCGATCAGGAGCCTGACAAACCAGACCCATTATGGGGAGAGGCTGCCTAGAGATGCTTTCCCTGCCTCCTGGACAACAGGGATAGGACTCTAGACACACTGACAAATGATTAACAGTCTTCCCCTAGCCATTAATGATCACTCTCTAAGTATATTTGTGAATCCTTTAAAATATAGCAATGATGATAATAATGATGATGCCAATGATGATGATGATGATGGAAATTTGGTATTTATATGACATTTTGGTCATTTTAAGTATTGCAAAGCACATTACAAATATGATCTCATTTCATCCAAACAACCACTCTAGGAAGTAAGTTCTATTGTTTCCCCCATTTTATAGATGAGGAAACTAGGCAGAGAAAGGTTGGATTTGAACTCAGAATATCCTAACTCCAGGCTCAGCACTCAGAACTCTATCCTTGCACCATCTAGATGTAGCATGTATGCATAGGCACATTTCCCATAGTCTTCAAATTTCTGCTTCCAGTATCTCATACCCACAAGTTGAGGCTGAGAAGCACTATCCAAATTAAGCCAATAAACTCAGATCCTCCCTAATTGGATTTCTCACTGTCAGAAGATAGAAAACATGCATTTACCAAACATGGATAATTTGCCAGTCATTGTGCTAAGTACATTAAAAATATGATCTTCTTTAATTTTTATAATAACCCTGGGCAGTAGATGCTATTATAATCCCTTTAATTTTACAAATAAGGAAACTGAAGCAAACAGAGGTTAAGTTATTTGTCCAAAGTTACATTCTAGTAAGTGCTTGAGGCTGGATTTGAATTCAGGTCTATGTGACTCCAGGGCCAGCATTCTATTCACTATGCCATTAGACACAAGAAAATCACACTATAATTCTTGTGTCTCTATCTCCATATTTCTATGTCCTGCTATTTGGGATTTGTTTAGTCCTCATATGTAGAATTTCAGATCTCAAATTTCTGCTTGTTAAAATTCAGCTCATTTCATGGAATCATCAAATCTGAGTTGGAAGGGATCTCAGGGACCATCTAGTCTGAGCTTTATTTGAAGTCAGAATGCCCCCTATAGAATTCCCTGGCAAGGGATCATCTATCCCTGCTTGAAGATTATCAGAGATGGCTGGTTCACTACCTTCTGAATCAGTGTATTCTACTGTGGGGCAATTTTCATGATCACAAAGTGCTCCAGTCATTCATTCCTTCATTCAGCAGGCTTGTTGATAAATATCATGTGTCCTCAAAGCACATGGGAATACAAAGATAATATAAATTAGTCTTTGCCCTTAAGGTTCTTACATTCTACCAGAGGGAGGAGGGTGAGGGGATAAATAGTTAAATATGAAAGAGAGAGGCAGACTAAGCAACAGAAGGAGAAACTGAGCTAGAGAAAAACAGAAATAGGAAAAATAGAGACAGAAAGAAATAGAGATAGGATCAGAATGACAGAGACATAGAGACAGAAGAAAGAGAAGCAGACAGAGAAAAAGGAAGATATAAAGACATAAAAATAGAACAACAGAAAGAGAAATAGGACAAAGAGATGGAAACAAACAGAGACAAAAAGAAGACAGAGAGACAGAGAAAGAACAATAGAGAAAAATAGAGATAGAAAGAGAGACAGTGAGAGACATAGGGATAGAGACAGAAAAAGAAAGAGACAGAGAAAGAACAACAGAAAGAAATAGAGCTAGACAAAAGGACAGAGACCAGATGAGAGAGAGAGAGAGAGAGAGAGAGAGGGACAAAGGGAGACATAGAGAAAAACAAAGAGATAGAGTGATAGAGGGAGAAATAAAGATAGAGGCAGGACAGAGACAGATGAGGACAGAAACAGAAAGAGAGGCAGAGAGAGAGACAGAGAAAGGAAGAGAGCTAGAGTGACACAAAGAGACAGGATAGAGACAAAAGGATATAGTTCAGTGAGAGAGTGAGAGAGAGAGAGAGAGAGAGAGAGAGAGAGAGAGAGAGAGAGAGAGAGAGAAAGAAGAGAAGAGAAGAGAAGAGAAGAGAGAGGAGAGGAGAGGAGAGGAGAGGAGAGGAGAGGAGGAGAGGAGAGGAGAGGAGAGGAGAGGAGAGGAGAGGAGAGGAGAGGAGAGGAGAGGAGAGGAGAGGAGAGGAGAGGAGAGGAGAGGAGAGAGAAGAGAGAGAGAGATTAAGATTGAATTCTCAAGGATGGTAATTCACCCTGGCAGTGCTGATTGGCATCTTCTCTGGCTTCTAGTGAGTTATGTAGGACTCTGAAAGGACTCTGGTCCAGGATCACTATCAGGATGTAACAGAGACAGGACTTGAACCCAGGTGTTCCCAGTTTCCAAATCATCTGTCCATTTATGCCATGATGTTTTTCTATTTGCTAGACATAGAAAGATGAATAAACCAGGGCCTTTCATTTACTATCTATGCCTTAGTTGACAGAACAATATATATCTCTCTTTTATATCCATATGAAAGGAAATTCAATATTAATAATATAATTTGGGCTGCTAGGGTTTTAATCTGAACTGGAAGGGTTGGGAAAGATCTCTAGCAAGAGGAGGAACTTGAGCTGAGTCTTGAAGTGAGCTAGGATTTCAAGATTGAGAAAGAAAGAGATATGGAAGAATGGTCTATGCAAAGGAGGCAAAGAGATGGTCATCATATATGGAAAAGGACAGCAAATCAATTTGACTAGAACTTAAAGTCTATGAATAATCTGGGGGAAAAACCCACTAAGGACAAACAGAGGAAGTTCCATTTTATCCTAGAGGAAAAAAGGGAAACACCAACATTGTCTTTCTCTAACTTCTATAAATCCTTTGCTTTTGCCATTCCAGCCCTTGTCCTTCACAGACCACCTCCTGAAAACTTCCTGACTCACTCTTCTCTGTCTCTCTTCCCCAGTGGGAAGTTATTTTGCAAAAGCAACAATCTTTTGATCCTCATCATATTACTCTGCCTTACATTATATTTACTTGTGTCTTAAAGCTTAACTGATATACTGGATAAGGAATGGGAAATCTTTTAGCCACTTCAGTTTCCCTGAAATACAACCCAGAAGATTCAATCCATCTCACAAACATTGAAAAATCTCTGGGATCAGCCCAAGGTACAATTAGGAAGAAAGTGGACAACTTTTCTTAGCCTACTCTCAGCTCTCAATCTGTACCTGAAAGGCATAGTCCAGGGTCTGTAGTAACTGACTCCAAACACTCCCTTACTCCCATATTTCCCACGTACTACCAACACACATTTCTGATTTTCCAACTCCTCCTGGTGAGAGAAATATTTTTCCTCTCATCTTTGAGGAATATAATAAAATACAAGTGTCTCTCCCAATCAAAGTTGTCAAGGGGACTGTACCTCTTCTCACAGGAATAACTTACATTTTTGGAGAAAGACAAATATTTCTGGATAATGAGATCTCCCCAGCCTGATTCTTCATCTTTATGACCAGGGTCATAACTTTGGATTCATCGGTGACTCTGTAATCTCCCTCACCACACATATTCAATCAATTGCCAAGTCTTATCAACTCTACCTCCACCACATCTCTCACATCTCTCCTCATCTGGTTCAGACTCTCAAGGTTCTCAAGGTAGAGTCCAGGAAGTTCTTGGGTGGCAATGGAGAGAGGGTGTTCAAGATTCTTTCAGGGAATCTAGATTTCTCTAAATGTTAATGAAAAGGATTCCCAGTTCCCATTCAAGTGTTCAAATAGTTTTTATTTTTAATCCACAGAAATAGCATAAGACCTAAAGGACTTACAGGAGTTTACACAAACAAAAGAAAAGACATAAAATACTCAGTCTATCATTGCCAAACCACTTCCTGTTCCCCCATGAAAGGAACTGATGATGTTGGGTTATCATTATAAAATGCCTCTGATATTCTAGTGACTACGCTCTTTGTTCCACACAGTTGTCCCAAGTGTCATTCCTTCCAGACAGTGAACACATTTTGAGGGAGGCTGAGAAAGCAATCCCCTTTCCATTGAATCTGTACAATCTAAATAACTAACTGGTCTTGCCCTCCCAGGTTATGCTCTACACTGAAACTGTGTAGGTAATTTTCTTCTTTCTCCAAGAAGCATGCATGCTCCATCAGAAAATCTCCTTTCTCTTAGAGCTCTGACCAAATAATTCATGAACTTGGAAATTCTCCATCTTAGAGTGATTCTTGAAGTAACTCTTAATATTGGTGCTTCCCAGGTTATCTCCCTTTTCCTGCTCTAAATCTCTATTCTGGGGCAATCACATCATCCAGATCTTTTTAGAGTCTTCAAACTGTGGCCCAAGACATTAGCTCTCCCTCGCAGCTTTGTGTTACCTGGAAATTAGACAAGCATGCCTTCTCTGCCTTCATCCAAGACACTGATAAATACATTGAACTGCCCAGGGCCAAGGACGTGGCAGGCATTTAATGATTGTTTGTTGAATTGTTTGCTGAATCGAATTGAGGGTGTGGGGATGAATGCATGTGTGTACTTGTGAATGCGCCAATGCGGGTCTGCATGTAAATTCCCGGGGAGATGTGCTGTGTATGCACAGGCGAGAGCCAGTGAATGCGCGTGTGAATGATCTCATTGATGCGAGTGCATTTTAAAGTGATTCTAAGGAAAGGAGGGAAAATCAAGGAGAGGAAAATCTACTCTTTGTTCTCAGAGCCATCTGCTAGGCAGTCTCTGCCTGATGAAACAATTGTGCAGCTCCTCCTCAGAGCCCCCAGCCTTGAAAGTAGCGCTAGTTTCTCATTCAGCATGAGGTTGAGTGAGTGGGGAGGTTTCAGGAAAGAGGGAGGAGAGCTCCATTGTCTCCTTTCCACTTCTCAGGGCCCCTACCCTGCCCTGTATGAGGCAGAGGAGGCTCCCTGGAGGAGGTGGTATTTGAAGATGGCTTTGAAATAGAGGGAGTCATTTTTTTAAAAAAATTCTAGCAGCATAATTCATCCACATGGAATCTCTTATTCCCAGTAGACACATTAGCCTTAATTCTCACTTCTAAGCCAGCTCTCTAAAGGCTTCCTCTCCCAACCTAGTAAATGGGCTTTTCACAGTCACTTTTCTAGGGAAAAAAATATCTTGAGTGTAACGCAGTGCTTTTCACCTCCCCACTCTCCCCCGATTTTCTTCTCTGACAGTTCTTAGCATTTACAGGAGCCCCCAGCCTGAGGTGCAGCAACATGTTAATACAAGAAATGGATTTGAAGTCAGGCAACTTGAATGCAAAGGTTAGTTCTTTTTATCTCTTCTACAACCTCAGATAAATCTGTTACCCTCTCTGAGTCTCTATTTCTCTCTCAGTAAAATAACAAAGACTGGGGTTGGGGTAGGTAAACTCTAGCAGGAGCTGTTTCCAGTTCTAGGGAGCTGCCTTCTTCTTCCCCTAGGCAGTATTCGATCTTCTTTGACTTTAATATCTCAAATCCTGCTCATTTCCATACTATGGCAGGTCATTTAACCTGTTTGCCTCAGTTTCCCCATCTGTACAATGAACTGCAGTAGGAAATGGCAACCTCTTTAATACCTTTGTCAAGAAAACCCCCAAAGGGGTCACAAAGAGGTGAATGTGACTGAAAAATAAAAAGACAGGTGCTTTTATTGGTTTAGAGAATTTCCAGGTGAGAAAACTCTCTATCAAAGCAAGTAGGAACCTTGCCTGTCTTAGAAAGTTGACCAATCTACTGAAAAGTTAATACTGATCCTGACTTGGGGGAGGGTCACCCATTCAATATGGGTCAGAGGCTGAAACTGAAACCACTGTTTATTGTCTTTTGCTAAGTTTTCTCTATACTGTTCCATTTTTCTATATCATGATAAAAAAATAATACTAAATGGACAAGGAATTACATTTTTTGAGCCTGACATTACATCTTACCCACCCAGAACTTGCAAAATGTGTCTACTGTGTTTCCTCCTATCTTTAATTCATAAATGAATTTTAACAATTCAATGCATGAAATTCCACTCCCCTAACCTCAAAGGACCTAGATTTTAGGACTGGAAGAGACCACAAAAGTCACTAAATTGAGTGGTCACTCAATCCTCACTTGGAATTTCCCCTGTTTCTTTCCTAATAGTGCCCACCATCTGCTTGACTTATGGAAAGCTCACTTTAGGACATCTTAAGGAACCTTGATTCAAAAAAAGAAAGAAAGAAAAAAAGAGTAACCAAAAGAGACTCAATTGAGTGAAACTATTTACATTTATTTTTTATGGGTAGCTAGGTGACACAGTAGATGGAGCACTGGGCTTGGAGTCTGGAAGACCTGAATTCAAATCTGACCTCACTTATTAGCTATGAAAATTACTTAACTCCAGCTGCCTCCCAAAACAAACCAACAAAAATTTTAAGAATGATTTTGCTACATACTATCTACGAGACCTTGGTTAAGTCACTCTTAGACTCATCATCCCTATCTGAAAAATAAGAAAGTTGAAACAGAATGTCTCTGGGGTCTCCAAATCCTTTTTTTAGACTATGGTTCTCTAATTATTGCTCATATTAAATTGAAATCTGCCTTTCAGTTTCCTACTTCTGTGTTTGATATCACTAAGTGATTTTAAATTCCTCTTCCAACTCTAAAATACTTCTGTCTTTTCTAAAATTGGGGAGCAAACTCTTTGTGTATTTGAGGGGGATGAGATGATAGAGATGACTTCCTGCTAAAATCTGCCAGTGATTCCCTCAAAGGGGACATATGGGAACTCCTAAACTCTCTGCAAGGTCTGGGACCCACCTCCTCCAGACTGTTGTTTAAATCCTAGGCTGCTGGAATGGGAGATATATTCTGGGGCTTATTAAGTCTCTTTCTTCAGAAATAATCATCTGGGAATCCATGGCAGGAAAAAGAGAGAGACCAGAGACAGAAATGGAGAGAAAGTGGTAGTAGCAACCCTAAATTCATCTTCCTCAATTCAGAGGACCTATACTCAAGGATAAAGCTGGCACTCATTTTTTATTGACTCAGTAGGTCAGGGTTCATGGGGTAAGAAGCACCTCCCACCACATGTGTAAACATTATTTCCATGTTATGCTATGTTCTAAGGCCAAGTCTGGGTAACTCTGGGGACTCTAAATGTGTCAACCAGAACCTACACTAACCACTAACTAGAACCATACATTAACTAAGGCATACAGTGGAAAATGTGCTGCAGTCTGGATACTTGGATCAGAAACCCAGTTCTGCCTCTTACTAGCTTCATGACCTAGGGTAAATCACTTAATTTCTCTTTGCCTCAGTTTCCTCATCTACAAAATAATGAGATTTGAATATGTGGTCCTTAAGGCTCCTTCATGGTTTAAATCTATGATTCTATAAACTTTCCACTGACCAGACTCTAACAGTATACAATTTCTAACACTAATCAACTTTCAATATTAACATCATCTTGTTCAGTCATTCAGTTGTGGTCAACTGTGTGACACTTTAGACAAAAGTCCACAGAGTTTTCTTGGCAAAATATTAGAGTTATTTGTCATTTCCTACCCCATCGTGTTCCTATTTTACAGATGAGGAACTGAAGCAAAGAAGGTTTAAATGACTTGGCCAAGGTCACACAGCTACCAAGTATCTAAAGTCACATTTGAACTCTGGAGTTCTTGACTCATAGCCTAGTGCCCTATTCATTGTACCATCTAGTTGTTTCTTCACCACTAACTAGACCTTCCTAACTCTCTGGTCTCAAGAGGAAAGACTCAACTGTTAAGAATTGTTAGTACACAGGATTTTAAATTTGCAAAACACCTTACATGTTCTAATTCATTTGATCCTCGCAAAAGCCCTGAGAAGTTGGTACTTTTATTATGCCTAATCTACATGTGGGGAAACTAAAGTAAAGAATAGTTAAATGATTTGCATAGAGTCACATAACTAGGAAATGTCTGAGGATGCTTTTGAATTCAGTTCTTCCTGACTGGCCTTGAGTTTAGTGTAGAAACCTGAACTGAGTTAGGGCTTCTCCCTTACTGGATGTGTAATCTCTATTTCTTCCTCTGTAAAAGGGAGATTCAAACATTTATAGTAGATTCTTCCCAGTGTCGTGGCTTTATAAATCTTCAAGCACACCTATGTAAATGGTAGTCGTTATTGTCATCAGTATTGACTGGACCTGTTTCATAATAGGCTGGGTCTGGTTATGGTAGAGACTGGTCAATGCACCATTAATCACCATCATTACCCGTAATCATAACAACAATAGCAGAGATTATATAAACATAAACTATAAACCACTAAAAATGAAAGGAGAGGAGTGGAAAGGGCCCTGAAACTGAGAACAGAAGACCTGATTTCCAGTCCTCATTCTGTCATTAATTCACTATATAACCATGACCATGGTACCACTTATCCCACATCTTCAGTTTCTATTTCTGCCAAAAAAGTTGGGGGATAAGTGTAGGGAACTGAATTAAATCATCTCTAATTAAATCATCTGCCATTTTGGGCAGTACATGATTCTAAACTCAATGACGTTCCTTCCTTCTTCATATTGATTCCTTTGCCTTCTAAAATTCTTGAGCATTCCCTCACCATTGGTCACACCCCATGTTGGATGCTAGGCAAATGGATTGATTGTTTATGGAAACCCACTTTTCACAAATAAGGATTTGGCCTTTGTGGATGGAAAAATGGCATGACCACATTTCCTCAGTATCTGAGAAACCACCTCCCAAACGTGAATAGCAACTTTGCTGGACTGTGATACTGGAGGTTTTTAGAAAGGGGCCTCATTTATTCAGCAGGAGATGAGCCCAGCTAACCATCCTTATAATAAGTGCTACAGTGAGTCCTGGATGGGAATTGCTGTTGCAAGCAGAGGATGATTTATAGGCAAACCAGGCCCCTGGTGCAGCACCAACTTAATCCCTCCTAATAGAAGAGAACATGTGCTTGATTAATCAAAGGAAGCAAAGGCCATCATTTCTGGTTGAGAGGACCAGGCTCTGCACATCTCAGTGGCCGCAGTACCTGTGACAGATTGGATTGCTTTGCGACCAGGAGGATAAGACAGCTATATGGCTAAGTGGGACCAGCCCTGTTGGGGAAGGGGAGGTGGGGGAACCTGGGATGAGTCACTAAACCTTTCTGAGTCTCAGTTTATTTCACCTATTTAATTGGGATAGTAATAGCTATCTTAGTTGCACTGTTCTCTCCCTCCTGGATGACTTATCCTGTACCTACCACCCTTCTTCCTCTAACACATACTTGTCCAGACACACATCTACACACACATATTCATACACACATGCACACACACACACACACACACACACACACAAACACATACCCTGAAGAGTCCTGTCTCTGTTTCTTGTCACATTGCTCCCTCTACTAGAAGGAACTTCCTCTGGATCATGTTCGATGGCCTCTTCTCCATGAAGCCTCCCCTGATTTTTCCAAACTGTAGCAATATCTCTGGGTCCCCAGATGCCAATGTCGGTGTCATTTGCAAAGTACTTTGAGGGGAATGAAACAATGGTCAAGAGAATAGGTAGATATTGGTGATTTAGTCTAAAAAAATCCTTAGTCCATCTTTATAGCTCCCCTAGTGTCAAGACTAATACTCTGCACCCAGTGGGTTCTTAAAATTATTTATAGAACTTTTCTGAAAAATCAGTTTTAAGTGAATCAAATTGAGTCAGAAAAGCAGAAGCTCTTGTTTGATTAGTGTTTTATGTGAGCTTCCCCTGGGCCCCCAATTTTTAAAGGTTCAATCATGAATCTAACACACAGTAAATATATCTCTATATTCCTATTCTACATTAATAATATTCTATAATTAACTCTATATATTTAATCTAATTAATTCTATAATGATATTCTATATTAATAATAGCATAATATATTCAATAATATTATATTGCATATATTCTATAATGTTGATAATAACATTGTATAATACATTGTATATTCATAATAGTCACTTCTTTGGGGGGGAAAGAAGATAGAAAACAAATACTTTTTAAGTACCTACCATGTGTAGATAGAGCACCAGTTCTGGGGTCAGGAGCACTTGAGTTCAAATCCGAACTCAGACACATAACAAATACCTATCTGTGTGTCCTTGGGCAAGTCACTAACCCCCTGCCTTGCAAAAAACAAAACAAAACAAAAAGTCCCTATCACATGTCAGGCAGTATGTGAAATGCTTTGCAAATATATTATCTCATTTGATCCTCACAACAGTGATGGGAGGTAGGTACTATTAATATTGCATTTTAAAGTTGAGGAAACTGAGGCAAATAAAGGTTAAATGACTCACCTAGTATCATACAGTGGCACAGTGAATAAAGCACCATGCCACACTCTGGAAGATCTGAGTTCAAATCAGACCTCAGACACCTCTTTCACTGTGACTCTGAATAAGTCACTTAATCCTGTTTCCTCATCTGCAAAATTTACTAGAAAAGGAAATGGCAAACCACTCTACTATCTCTGGCAACAAAAGAGATCCCAAAAAGAGATCCCAAAGAACTGGACATGACTGAAACAATTAGTGCATAATTTCCTGAGTCCAGTTCTTTAAGGTTTCAAAATAACTTATTCTGTCTTGAAACCCCTTCCAAGAAACTTGTGGCCCTGATTGAGGAATGCTTCACATGGGTCACTATATCTTCTGTCATACTTCTCTTTACATTCTGTCACTGACTTCTCTTTTGTTGTGATTTTACCCTCCTGTCTTTCTTTCTCATTCTCAAAACATAATAAAATAAAAATTACCATCACCACTGGAAAGTGTTAATCTGTTCTCCCCTATGACTCCATTCATTATTCCTGTAACTTTTGAAAGCAAAATATTTCATCTTGACCTACATGCCCTTGTGTATGAGTTGTCTTATTTAGAATGGAAACACCCTAGAGATTAATTTCCTCTTTCCTATTTGTATTTGACACACTTGTCTGCATAACAGTTCTGAGGTAGAGATTGTGAACAATATTATCCCATTTTACAGATGAGGAAACTGGTATTTATAGAAATGAAGTTACTTGGACAGGGTTATTGATGTCAGAGCTGCGATGCAGATACAAACTGAGGTCTCCTGACTCTAAGTCTAATATATTTTTTTCTATACATCATCTGCCTCTCTAGTGGTCACTTCTAACTCTGACATTCTTTGTTTTGCTATTCTAGGACTCTTTCCAATCTTCCTATTTTATATTCTGTGATTCTAAGTCCTCTTTCAACTTTGGCATTCTCAGTTCTGTGACTAAGTTGGACTTCCTCTACATAAAATGGACTGGCAAAGAGCATCCCTAAGTCAGTCAAGGTGATGACTGTCAGTAGATGAGATGAACTTTTGGCTCATCCAAAAGAGGGGAATAGATACACCTTTTCCCTCCTAATAGCTCTGTAGGAAAGGACTGAGCTTCACAGTTTCCACTCCTGACTATAGGATTTTTTCCCCTCCACTTGTGGTTTCATGTCAGAGAGAATGGATGTCTTTGCTGCTGTTTCTAGAATTTTAACATAATAGTTGGCAATTCCCTCCAGATGACAGAGACAGGCAAGAAAGAAAACTGCTCTCTCTTCAGGATGGATGCTCCCGTGGAAGGATTTCAGTAGCTCTAACCCTGAAGGGATCTTTAAAAATCATCCGACTCACCACCCCCCTCCATTTTACAGATAAGCAAATCAAGGCACAGAAAAAGAGCTTTCCTAGAGACACAGGCAGAGACCCCAATTCCTATCTCTTTGACCAGGCCCATACACTTGCTTTTGCCAGTCTTTGCAGGGAGGGTGAGAATGGGAATGAAGACAAAAGAGAGGCGAAATACCTTTCATCACCATTAAGAGGAAAGGCAGACACATTCTTCTTGTTCCCTGACTCTCTATTCCCCTGCTAAGATAGTGAACTCAGAGGGGGTCCTGACCAGCTGGGCTGGGCTGAGTGCCCATGACTCAATGTTTAGAAATGACCTACCAAGTCACTGAGTCATTTCTTTGTTCTGGGAATAGTTCCTCCAGTCCCCCAACAAAGGCAGGGAAAATACAGATGGAAGGAAGGGGAGGAATGTCTATCCAAGACTGGGGAATTAGCCACAAGGAAAGACTACACCAGAAACAAGGCAAATTAAAAGGAGACTGGAAGAAAGAGTAGGGAGTAGGAAGATGGTTTAGGGGAACAGAAATAACCCCAGCCTGGGTGGAAGTCAAAAATTTTGCTTCAGTTCTCAGCTCTGCCAGAGTCTGTGTGGCAGGGCAGTACTTAAAATGAAATGTTTTGGCTAAAAGATTTACCTACCAGTTTTATTGCATATTTCCCCTCCCCACTTCATATATTCTATTCTTCAGAAAAACTGGATCATTCTGGGTCACTTATTTTCACTCTATCCTTACCAATCTCTGTACTTTCGTCTATGCTGTCTCCCATTCTTGGACTCCCTTGAATTCCCATTTCTTTTTGCAGTCAAACTCTTTCCTTGCCAGTTCATATGCCACCTCTTCTATAAAGACTTCCTTGAGCCACTCAGCCTTCTTTCTTCCCAAAGTGATGTCGATCTCTTAGTCCTCAAATTTCTCAAAATATTTTGACTTTGTCTCTCCTCTGATTGTTTCACTCTCTCTTCATAGTTTTCAATTCATTTGTTCATCTCTTTTCCATATTATATCTCCTTGAAAGGATGTCTTTGTATCCCAAAGATATAGTGTAGGAACCTTCTGATTGAAGGATTGAAATTGAAGGATGGCATTTCCAAAGTTCTTTCCATTTTCCTTAAGATACTGATTCTGGGGCGGCTAGGTGGCGTAGTGGATAAAGCACCAGCCCTGGAGTCAGGAGTACCTGGGTTCAAATCCAGTCTCAGACACTTAATAATTACCTAGCTGTGTGGCCTTGGGCAAGCCACTTTACCCCGTTTGCCTTACAAAAAATTTAAAAGATATTGTGATTCTCCTTTGACAGGAAATTAGACCAGTCCCTGCAGTTTGACAAAATCAGTCTTGGCCTGTTATAGGTTCCTAGAAGGAGAAGCATTGCTCTGCAGACCTGAAGTCTCAGAATTCAAATTCAGTATTTGATACTAAGTCACTGTGAAGTGAAGATGAATCCATTATGTCCATTTTTAAAATAGCCCAAGAATGGAAAAACAGAGAAACCGAGAGATGACAGTCCAAAATCAGGCAAAGTAATATGCCCTTTGAGGGGATGATATATGAAAAATGCTTTATTATGTAAAAGTCATACATATTTGTATATGCTTATCAAATATGTATATATACATATATATATTTACATACAGGCTCAGAACTGGGTTAATAGGATGAGTAGCGATGCTACCAAATGAATTCACAATACTTCAATAATCTTAGATAATGTGAGTCCTCCCACTACTAGAACAGATTCCTACCTAACTATACTTTCTCATTATATGCAAGCTGTGTCCCTTTATTTTCTTAAATTTCCCCATAACAAATATTTTCTGCCACTGGTTCTAGCACAACATTTAGTTGTTTTATCTGAAATCACAAATTTAGTGAAAGACCCTGGAGTGCATAAATGGTCCAATTCCTTCATTTTACAAATGACTAAACTGAGACCCAGAAAGATTTAGCAATGTGCCCAAGCTCACCTAGTCTGTCTATATCAGATTCAAGATTTGAAACTGACTTCAAATCAAACCCTCTTCTCATTGTACTCTTCACACTCCTATTCAGTTCATTTCTTCCCTCTCCCCCAAACATTCCCTGACTTAAGTTTTTGTATATTTTCTTTCATTGAAGTCATTACTTACTGATGTGATTTTGTCTAAAGTCTCCTTGTTATAGCAATTATTTAATATCCCTTAAAATTCTTTTAGAAAAGTGGCTAATGAAAGTCAGTGTCTTGTTTTATTTCACAATTTTCTTTGGCACCAACACCTTTTAAGAACAGACCAAAGTAGAATTATGGTAACTATATACCTCTTCTAGTTTGGTATTAATGTTGATATTTGTCATATCTAACCTACTGTCTAATTTCATATAGATAGCTGATTCTGAAATGCCCACTTCCCAAAAACCTGTTTTAAAAATATAATTAATTATGATATTATTCAGGGTTCACCATCCTGGGTACTTTCAATACCTCTTTTTGAAGAATTATTCATGATTATGGGTATGAAGCTCCTATTTTTCTTTTAAATTTCTTAATCTTGAACTATATTTGTCAATATAATTTTCATCATCCTTCCATGTGTTCATCTTCTAAATGAAGTCATCAGGTATAATTGTAAGTGATGAATTATTGTTTGCAAACCCCAATGTGCTGTATACATAAAGGAGTTGTTATCATCATCATCATTATTATTATTATCATTATACTCCTTTCCTGTTAATGCCAGACCTAGAGAGTCCTTTCTTTTAACAATAGCAAAAAAAAAAAAAATTGGGGCAGTTAGGTGGGATAGTGAATAGAGCACCAGCCCAAAAGTCAGGAGTACCTGAGTTCAAATCTGGCCTCAGACACTTAATAATTACCTAGCTGTGTGACCTTGGGCAAGTCACTTAACCCCATTGCCTTGCAAAAACCAAAAAAAGAAAAAAACAACAGCAAAAAAGGAAAGCAAATAAAAATAAATCATTAATGGATAATCTGAAAGTGTATGCAACATTTTATATCCATATTCTCCAGTGTCTACAACCAAAGGAAGAAGGTACATGTGTGTTTCTTTTTGGGGTGAGGGGAATCAGGCTTGGTCATTATAATTACACAGTGTTCTTCCTGTTTGCATTGTGTATATTACTTTCCTTATTTTGCTAACTTCATGCTACATCAGTTCTGCAGTCTTCCCATATTTCTCTAGATTCCTCATATCCATCATTTCTCATTTTGCAATTTTCTGTTATATTCTAATACCACAATTTGATTATCCATTTTCTATTTGATGAATACCACTTTGTTTTTAATTCTTTTCTATGAATATATGGAATGGAAATTTTGGTACATATGAAAATTTTTTGTTCTGTTTGACCTTCTTTGAATATATACTGAAGTGCTGAGTCCTCCAATTTCTCAAGAAAATGATTTTAAGATGTCTGGGGGAAACTTTCAACATAATTCACTATCCCTAACCCCAAAGTAACTATATATAATGAGGGGTCAGTTAATCCTGTGCATGGAATTGTGAGTTCCCAAGTCCAGTAGTTCATCTCTCTGAGAGGAGGCAAGGTTGAAGGGGTCAAATAGCAAAGTACCCTCACTAATGTCTCAGGTACATAGGTAGAGTATTTTTGAAACTGACCCTAGTACTTTTCTATATTCTCATTTATTTGAATTGGGATGTATTGGGAGTAAAGAAGGAAATTTAAAAAAAATGGATAGGGTTAAGCTACCAATTTTCGCAAGAATTTTGGATTTAAAAGATCTTATTAAGAAAGAACACATTCCTTGGATCTCTTTCCTTACCTCCTCCCTCCTTGCCCATCTTCCTCCCTTTTTCACTTCTTCCTTCCATTCTTTCTTTCTCTCTCTCTCTCTCTCTCTCTCTCTCTCTCTTTCTTTCTTTCTTTCTTTCTTTCTTTCTTTCTTTTCTCTCTTCCTTTCTCCTTTCCTTTCTCTCCACTTCCCTTCCTCTTTCCCTCTCTTTCTTCCTTTTCCCCTCCCTTCTTTTTATCTCCCTTCTTTCTTCCCCCTCCCTCCTTCTCTCTGCCTCCTTGCCTGCCTGCCTTCCTTTCTTCCTTCCTTCCTTCCTTCCTTCCTTCCTTCCTTCCTTCCTTCCTTCCTTCCTTCCTTCCTTCTTTCTTCCTTCTTTCCTTCCTTCCTCCCTCCCTCCCTCCCTCCCTCCCTTCCTCTCACCTCCACTTTCATGTAATGAAAGATACATTGAGCAGAGCCCAATATTAGAGGCCGTTTGCCTGGGAGGTGGCATAAAGTTGCATTGGAAGAAGGGACTTCCTTTTCCAAAGGACTCCCAGAGTTGACAGTATATTTGGAGGGTGGGGCCTGTCTCTTCAGTGAGCCCAGGGTGTGTACCAGCAACCCCTACAGATTCTGATTGGGTTGATTGATGGCTGTTTCTTCCCTCCCAATCCTTGCTTTCCCACCATAAGACATCCCTGCCGGTGCTGGTAACTACAGCTACACATCTCCTTCTACCCAGCTCCTGAATGCAGTGAGGTTTTAACAATCCAGTCATTTGAAACCTAGATAATATTTTAGCTCAACTCCACCACCATTATGAATTCATTTGACATTCAGTGTGAGGCAATAACTATGAATTTCTGGCTATTGAATGTCACAGACTTCCTCTAGCACTAACCCAGCATTTCATTACCATGCACCATGGCTAAGCTTCCGCATAATGAGAGTTCTCTGGACCCATCTCTTCAGGCTCTCTCTTGTTTCTACAATCAGATGCTTTGCTCATGCTGTTCAACCTCCTCTTCCCTGAAGAATAGGCCCTGTGGATGGAGAACCTTTGGAAGCCTTTTTTCATTACTCATGTATTAATCACAGCTCTCATGTATGCAACCAAGGCAAGATGGTTTGAAAAGCATTTTCCTCACAATCCCTCTTGTAAGGGGGATAATGTAAATACTGCTATCTCATATCTTGCTGCAATAATGATTCATAATAATAATCACTTATAAAAAACTTTAAAATTTATAAAGTACCTTATAAATATTTTCTTTATTTGATCCTTACCCTTGTGTGGTAGTTGATATTGCTATCTCCATTTTCCATATGAAAAAAACTGAATCTAGGTGAGGATAAATTACTTGTGTTAGGTCACATAGCTAGTAATATCAAAAATAGGACTTGAATGTAGGTCTTCCTGATACCAAGGACAGCATTCTATTTATTCTGGCACCAAGCTACCCTGCATAAAGAAATTAATGCACAGATGGGTCAAGTGTCACACACAAGTGATTTGCCAGGTCACTTAGCTAGTAAAGGTCAGAACTGCAATTCCAACTAAGGTCTCCTGACCTGAACTCCAGAATTCTTTCCATCACATCATACTACACTGATCTCACCAATGTCTTACAAATCATGTACACATGAGCCTATTTGAGTTAAGCCCTTTCTTCATTGAGGACAATAGACTCAAATTAATCACTTGTGATTATTCAAAGTGATTATTCAAAAAAATCAAAAACATCATTCTAGTTTTTGTAAGCCTAATCCTAAAGATGGAGCCTCAATTCTTACTGCCACTTAACATTTCCAGAAACTATGTGGCATCTAAGTGATTTGAATAAATGTCCAGAACTGGCAGTGACACTACTCTCTACAGTTAGAATCCAGTCAGTCAGTCAATAAACATTTATTAAATGCCCATTATGTGCTAAGCACTGGCAATATGGATATAAAGAAAGGCAAATGGAATTTAACATTAAGAGAAGGAAGGAAGCAAGCCTTAATTAAGCTGCTGATATGGGTTAAGCACTTTACAAATATCTCATATGATCTTTGGAACAATCATGGGAGATAAATGTTTATGGTATATTCTGACAATCCAATGATCTCCTCGGAGTATATTTCTACCAACAATTCATTAGTGTGTCTTTGTTATCATACTTCTCCAACATTGGCTATCGATGGCCCTCATTATTATTATTATCCCCATTTTACTGATGAGAAACCAAGGCAAACAGGTTAAGCAACCTCCCCAGGGTCACACAACTAGTATCTGAGATCAGATTTCAACTCAAGTCTTCCTGATTCTAAGCCCAGCCCTCTATCATTTTGCCACCAGCTGCCTTAAAGGGGATCATTAAGAAAGATTTTCTGTAGGAAGTGGCATTCAAGTGGGACTTGAAGGAAGCCAGAGACTCTAGGAGGCAGAGATGAAGAGGGAGAATATTCAAGTCTGCCCAAAATCTTGCTAGAACAGCACAACATGTCAGTAAGATAAAATTTCGTTAAAACTAGATGAAAAAAAAAGAAAAAGAAAAAAAAACTCGATGAAAGTTTTGAAACCATCTAATTCAACGCCCTCCTTTTCCAGAAGTATGGCTGAGACCTAGAGGTAAGATGTGATTTGTTCAAGGTCATTCAATGAACTAAAGGCAGAATTAGGGCCAGAACCAAACTATTCTGAAAGCATGCTGTTTTATAGCCCAGAATATTCCTTTTTTCAAGTTCTAAAAAGTTCAAAAGGTTTTATTGAGTTCATTCCTACCCTATTAAAGTAAAATTGGTCCCCATTTTCGAGGAGCTCATAATAATTTAATAATAGTAATAATAATAATAAATAGATCCCATTAATAGTAAATGTTGGGGTGGCTAGGTGGCGTAGGGGCTGCTGGGTGGCACAGTGGATAGAGCACCGGCCCTGGAGTCAGGAATACTTGAGTTCAAATCCAGCCTCAGACACTTAATAATTACCTAGCTGTATGGCCTTGGGCAAGGCACTTAACCCCATTGCCTTGCAAAAACTAAAAAAAAAATAGCAAATTTCGGAGGGCTTATGATAAAATAAGCACACTGGTGCATTGTAGATGGAGCTGTAAATTAGTACAACTAGAGATTCCATTATAACAGAGATTCCACTATTAGGAATATACCCCGAGGAGGTCATTGACATTAAAAAAAAAGGCTCCTCAAATCCTAGAATATTTTCAGTAGCACTTTTTGTGCTTGCTACAGATAAAGTAGATGCTTGTAGATTGAGGAACAACTAAACCGAATTTATTACATCACAGCAATGAAATGTTATTGTTATTAAGGAATGACAAATATGATCAATATAGAAAAGTCTGTAAAGACTTGCATGAAATAAGTAGAGCCAGGAAAGATAGATAAAAAGTGACAACAATGTAAGTGAAAATGTATGTGACAAAATTATGAAAAAACATGATATCAGCTAGTATTCAAAAATTGTTTTTAGGTTTGCAAAGTGGTTTATAAGTATTATTTCACTTGATCTTCATCTCAGTGGTGGTGCTATTATTTTTTTTGGTGCTATTATTATTATTCCCATTTTATAGATAAGGAAACTGAGGTAAACAGAGGTTAAGTAACTAGTCCAAGGTCAGACATCTAGTAAGTCCAAGGTCAGATAGAGTGAACTTGGTTCATTCTTTTTACTGGCACTCCTCCCTATTTGTCTTCATGATCTCCATAAATAGGAACCATATATTAGTCCTGTTTCCCACACAGAGCAGTCAAGTATAAATACTTCATCAGTGTTTGTTGAATGAATGCCTAGGTGCTGATGCCTCTTGGATTTAGAAGGACATGTTCATCATATAACTCAATCACTGAACACTCAATGACATTTTAGTGTGCATTCAGCAGGTGATCACCTATATGGGAGGGAGGGGATTGTAAAGGGGAGGATAGTGCTGGTACTTCTCTCTCTTAATTATCTGCAATTAATTGTGCTTCTATCTTCCATTTTTGTACATAATTATCACCATATTGTTTCCCCCATCATACTGTGAGCTCTTAAAGGCAGGGATTAGTTTTTGCCTTTCTTCATCTCCACAGTTCCTAACTCATGGTACATATTTTATAATATTTATTTATTTGATTTGCAGAAGAGGATACATTTCTTACATTCACAGAATCTAGTAGAAGAGGTGAATCAGTTGACAGCACAATGCCACAAAAGAAAGCACAACAGCTGTCAGGTGCTGAAAGGTCTCAGGGCAAAAGAAGACACATGAACTGGAGTGGTCAGCCAAAGATTTCTCTAGATTGAACTGATTTCTGTGGTATAGGTAGAATTTGGTAAACTGCTCAGGCTAACATTCAATTGGGTTGTTTCAGCCATCTTTTACCCTTTTTGACCCACTTTGGGATTTTCTTGACAAGATAGTGGAGTGCTTTACCATTCTCTTCTTTGGTTCACTTGATAGATGAAGACATTTGAGGAAAACAGGATTAAGTGACTAGTCCATCGTAACACAAATACTAAGTGTTTGAGGACAGATTTAACTCAAGTCTTCCTGATTATAGACCTGTCAACTGTGCCATTTTCTCTTCCATTAAAATGTCAGATGTTTGAGGACAGGGAGTATTTCTGCATATTCGTTGTATTCCTGGTCTTCATCATAGTGCTAGTGACCAATTAATAAATGCTTGCAGATTGAATGATTTGTAGTTAGAGGACTTTGGTATGAATTCCAGAGCAATCATTTATTACCTATGTGACTTAACTTCTTTGGGTCTCAGTTTCCCCAATTGTAAAAAGAGGAATTTTGAATAGATGAAATTTATGGCCAATATAATATGTTACTTGGTGGCAAGAGCTCTTTCATTGTTTCCTTTGTCTTTGTATTTTATTTAAGACAGTGTGTGGCACAGAGAAGATGTTTATGGATTTTTTTTTCTTTTTTAAAATTTATTTAGTATTTTATCTTTCCCTGGTTACATGTAAGAACAATTTTTAACAATTGTTTTTAAAACTTTGAGGTCCAAATTCATTTTCTCTCATCCCAACTGCCTCCCTCCATTGAGAAAGCAAGCAATTTGATATAGAAAACATTTCCATGATAGTCAAGAAAAATGAAGTTAAAAAAATATATTTCCAGACAGCATCAGCCCTTTCTCTGGGAATGGATAGCATTCTCCAACACAAGTTATTGAGTATTTGGGTCACAGTAATTCTGAGAAAAGCTGTTATTCACAGCTGATCATTCTACAATGTTGTCATTACCTTGTACACAATACATTTCACTTTGCCTCAGTTCATATAAGTTTTTCCAGGTTTTTCTGAGAGGATGTTCCTCCTCATCTCTTAGAGGAGAACAGCATTCCATCATACTCACAAACCACAATTTGTCTAGTCATTCCCAAATGATAAATACCCTTTCAATTTCCAATTCCTTGCCACTAAAAAAAGAGCTGCTATAAATATCCTTATCATAGAGGTCCTATTACTTTTGGTTTTCATTTTTTTGGAATACAGACCTATAGTGACTTTGATAGGTCAAAGGATAGGCATGGTTTTATAGCCCTTTGGGCATAGTTCCAAATTACTCTACAAATTGTTGAATCATTTCACAAGTCCACCACCAGTGCATTATGTAAGGGGGAACATATTTCAAAGAGCCTTTGAATAATTTCACAATTCTTTCAACAATACATCAATGTTTCATTTTTCTCTCTATCCCTTCCAACATATGTCATTTTCCATTTCTGTCCTATTAACCAATCCAATAGCTAAAAGGTAGCACCTCAGAATTGTTCTAATTTGCATTTTTCCAAATAATAGTGAGTTACATTTTTAAATATGGTCATATATTAAAAAATGATTTCATCTGAAAATTCATCTTTTGATCAATTATCAATTAAAGAATAGCTCTCCCAGGGGTAGTTCAATATTAGGAAAACTGTTAGTATAATTAATTATATCAATAACATACCTATAGAAATCATATGATCATATCAATAGATACTGAAAAAGGTTTTGACAAAATATAGCACCCATTCCTAATAAAAACACTAGAGAGTGTAGGAATAAATAAACTGTTCCTTAGAATAATAAGCAGTATCTATCTGAAACCATCAACAAGCATTATATGCTACAGGGATAGGCTTGAGGCATTCCCAATAAGATCAGGGGTGAAACAAGGATGCCCATTATCACCACTACTATTCAACATTATATTAGAAATGTTAGCTTCAGCAATTAGAGAAGAAAAAGAAATTGAAGGAATTAGAATAGGGAAGGAAGAGACAAAACTCTCACTCTTTGCAGACAACATGATAGTATACCTAGAAAATACCAAAAAGTCATCTCAAAAACTACTAGAAATAATGAGCAACTTTAGCAAAGTAGCAGGATATAAAATAAACCCTCATAAATCCTCAACATTTCTATATATGACTAGCAAGATATAGCAGAAAGAGCTAGAAAGAGGAATCTCATTCAAAGTAACCTCAGACAAAATAAAATACCTGGGAGACTACCTGCCAAGGTAACTTTTTGAAAATAATTACAAATTACAAATAATTACAAAATTTAATAATTACAAAAAATTACAAAACAATTTTCACACAAATATAATGAGATTTAAATACAAGGCATACAGCAACTGTTCATGGATAGGTAGAGCTAATGTAATAAAAAATGGCAATTCTACCAAATCTAAACTAGTGACCTACCAATCAAAATTCCAAAACATTACTTTAATGAGTAAGAAAAAGGTGTAAGTAAATTTATATAGAAAAATAAAAAGTCAAAAATTTCCAGGGTTTCAATTGTTAAAAAGTGCAAAAGAAGGTGGCTTAGCTTTACCAGATCTAAAATTATATCATAAAGCATCAGTCATCAAAACTGTCTGGTACTGGCTAACAAATAGAGTGGTGGATCAGTGGAACAGACTAGGTGCAATAGCAGGAAATGATTATAGTAATCTGCTGTTTGAGAAACCCAACTATTGGGATCGAAACTCTCTCTTTGATAAAAAACTGTTAGGAAAATTGGAAGTTAATATGGAAGAAACTTAGATTAAACCAACACCTCACACTGTATGCCAAGATAAGATCCAAATGGATACAGGATTTAGACATAAAAAACAATATTATAAGCAAACTAGAAGATCAAGACGTAGTTTACCTGTCAGATCTATGGAAAGGGAAGCAGTTTATGACCAAGGAAGAGATAGAGAACATCATTAACAACAAAATAGATAATTTTGATTATATTAAATTAAAAAAGCTTTTGCACAGGCAAAACCACTGTAACCAAGATCAAAAGAAATGTAGTAAAGTGGGAAACAATTTTTGCAACTAGTATTTCTGACAAAGGACTCATTTCTAAAATTTATAGAGAACTGAGTCAAATTTAAAAAAAAGCCATTCCTCAATTGACAAATGGTCAAAGGATATGCAAAGGCAATTTTCAGCTGAGGAAATCAAAGCAATCCACAGTCATATGAAAAATTGCTCCAAATTATTACTTATTAGAGAAATGCAAATTAAAGTGTCTCTGAGAGATCACTTCACATTTCTCAGACTGGCCAATATGACAAGAAAGGACAATGATCAATGTTAGAAAGGATGCGGAAAATCTGGAATACTAATACATTCTTGGTGGAGCTGTGAACTCATCAGACCTTTCTAGAGAGCAATTTGGAATTATGCCCAAAGGGAAACAAAAATGTGCATACTCTGATCCATCAATACCACTACTGGGTCTATACCCTGAAGAGATGATGAAGAAGGGTAAAAACATCACTAGTACAAAAATATTCATAACTGCCCTGTTTGTGGGGCAAAAAATTGGAAATTGAGTGAATGTCCTTCAGTTGGGGAATGGCTTAACAAATTGTGGTACATGTATGTAATGGAACACTATTGTTCTATTGGAAAACAGGAGGGATGGAAATTCAGGGAAGCCTGGAAGGATTTGCATGGACTGATGCTGAGTGAGATGAGTAGAACCAGAAATACATTGTACACCCTAACAGCAACATGGGGGTGATGATCAACCTTGATGGACTGGCTTATTCCACCAGTGCAACAACCAGGGACAATAGTAGGGTATCTGCAATGAAGAATACCATCTGTATCCAGAGAAGGAATTATGGATTTTGAACAAAGACCAAAGACCATTACCTTCAAATTAGAAAAACAAAAAACCATTATGTTATTGTGTAATTTTGTTATGTCATACTTTATTTTTATTCCTTAAGGATATGATTTCTCTGTCACCACATTCAACTGAGATCAATGTATAATATGAAAACAATGTAAAGACTAGCAAAATTCCTTCTGGGGTGGAGGAAAGAAAGAATGGGGGGGGGGGAATTGTAAAATTGTAAAACTCAAAATAAATAAAATCTTTCCAAAAAAAGAATAGCTCTCATTTTTAAATAAATTTGACTCAGTTCTTTGTGTCTGAAAAATGAGGCCTCTATCAGAAAACCTTTTTTAATACTTTTCTACCATAGTGACTATTGCTAACTGGACTTCCCTCCATTCTATTCTTCTGCAGCCCTGTTTGTTCTGTTCTCTTTCTCATTTCACCCTGTCTCTCTTCAAAAGTGGTTGACTTCTGACTACCCCCTCCCATAATCTTTCCTTCCTTCTATTACTTCCCACCTTTCTCCTATCCCCTTCCCCTTCTACTTTCCTATGCCCAATTTAGTGTTAGTCCCTCTCTGAACAAATTCTGACGAGAGTAAGGTTCACTCACTTTCCCTCGTCTTCCCACTATTACACTCCACTGAAAAAGCTTTTTCTTGTCTACTACTTGTAAAATACTTTACTGCATTCTACCTCTCCTTTTCCTTCTCTCAGTACATTCTTCTCTCACCCCTTGACTCCATCTTTTTAATATATTATCTCTTCATATTTAACTACTACTTGTGCTTTTTCTAATTACCCTAATAAATGAGAAAGTTCATATGAGGTTATCAGTATCAACTTCCCATGAAGGAATTTAAACAGTTCAATATCATTGTGTCCCTTATTATTTTCCTTTCCAGTTTCCTTTTTTATACTTTGCTTGAGACTCATATTTGAGGATAAAATTTTCTATTTAGCTCTGATTTTTTTCATCATGAAAATTTGAAAGCCCCCTATTTCATTGAATATCCATCTATTCCCCTGAAAGAGTATGCTCATTTATGCTGGGTACTTGATTCTTGGTTGTAAACCAAACTCTTTTGCCTTCCAGAATTTCATTCCAATTCCTACGATTAATGTAGAAGCTGTTAAATCTTGTTTTATCCTGACTATGGCTCCATGATAATTTTGCTTTCTTTCTAGCTGTTTAGTGTTTTCTTCTTGACCTGGGAATTCTGAAATTTGAATATAATATAGGAATTTCCTTTTGGAATCTCTTTCAGGAAATGATTGGTGGATTCTTTTCTTTTCTATTTTACCCTCTGGTTCTAGAATATCAGTTTAGTTTTCCTTGATAATTTCTTGAAAAAATATTACCTAGACTCTTTTTTTTGATCTTGGCTTTCAGGTAGTCTCATGATTATCTCTCCTGGATCTATTTTCCAGGGCAGTTGTTTTTCCAATGAGTTATTTCACATTTTCATCTAGTGTTTCATTCTTTTGGTTTTATTTTATTGTTCTTGATTTCTTACAAAGCCATCAGGTTCCTTTCGTTCCATTCTAGATTTTAAGGAATTATTTTCTTCAGTAAGCTTTTGTACCTCCTTTTCTATTTGTCCAATTCTATTTTTAAGACTTTTTTCTCTTTATTAATTTTGGACCTCTTTTTCCTTGTAACCAAGTCTGGTTTTTAGGATATTATTTCCTTAAGTATTTTTTGTGTCTCCTTCACTAATCTACTGAATTGTTTCATGATTTTTCCATATTCTCATTTCTCTTCCCCAATTTTTCCTGTTTTTCCCTTAATTGATTTTCAAAATCCTTTTTGAGTTCTTCCATGGCCTAAGAACAATTCATATTTTCTTGGAAGTTTTGGATGAAGAAGCTTTTCTTTTGTCATCTTCTTCTGAGAGGCAGGTTTTTTTCCCCTATGTTACGATTTTTTTCCTCCTATTGTTTGTTCATTTCTCCAGCATATGACTTGCTTCTAACTCTTTGTTAAGGTAGAAGGAACATTGTTACAAGCTTTGGGGAGTTTTTGCAGTTATTTTCAGAGATACTTCTAGGGATCTGCAAGTTCTCAGTGTGATGTCATGTGGTTCACACGGTAGTAATGTGAACTAACTACTTTCTGGGCTGTGCTTTCATTTATAGAAACCACAAGTACTCCTTCCTTCCTTGGAACTGTGAGGAGGATCCCCACTCCCCAGTGGTAGCAAGTTCTATTTTACTCTATTTTTTAGTACTGTGAGACCCAGCACTGTGAGCCAGACCCACATATGGGCAAAGCAACAGAATCCTGGCTTAGTGATACCAAAGAGAACCATATAATCTCCTTCTGACCCCCCCCCCCCCTTACTGCCTACGAACTGAGAGCTCTGGAAGTAGCTGCTATGGCCACTCATTCAGTGACTCTCAAGAATTGCTTCTGGTCCACTGGCCAGGTCTCTGCTGCAGAAATATGTACTGAACTGTGCTCCATTTTTACCTTATAGTGACATACTTTTCCTGCTGACTTTCCAAGTTTCCAAGTTGGCAAATTCTGGGCTGAGAGGTCTGCCTTTATCCTGCCATTCTGGCTACTGTGATTGTTGTTTTGATGAGGTCTAGCTCTAGATCTAAAAAAAATTAGAGAGATTACACCTCTTAGCATGATGCATTCCTAATTTAGAGGAAAACTACTGTGTTTCTCTCCCTAGGGTACAGGTTGGTTCACATACTTCACTAATTGATGGTGGTATAAGAATGAATCCGGAAAGTGGAATTCTTGAATCTTCTTATTGGGACTGTGGTGTAAAGGAAAGAGCCCAAGTCTGGAAATTAGGAGATGTCATTCAGAGGCCTGCCCGTAACCTTGACTTTCTCATTGCTTGACCCTAAACAAACCAGGTTCTATCTTGTATCCTTGCTTTCCCATTCTTGAAAATTGAGTGGATTGGGGTGGCTAGGTGGCATAGTGGATAAGGCACTGGCCTTGGAGTCAGGAGTACCTGGGTTCAAATCTGGTCTCAGACACTTAATTACCTAGCTGTGTGGCCTTGGGCAAGCCACTTAACCCCATTTGCCTTGCAAAAAAACAAAAAACAAATTGAGTGGATTAAACTAGTTCTGATAAGTTAAATCTATGTTTCCTGAGACACCTTCCCAATCTTTCTTTTTGATACTTAATAGCTGTGTAACATTAGATAAGTCTCTTCATCTTCCTGAACCTTTGTTGACTCATGTAAAATGAGGATTACACCTATAAGTCTTCCTCATATTATGTCTATATTCAATAGAAAGTAAAAAGGAAAGTACTTTGTAAGCTTTAAAGTGCCCAGGTTAAAGTGTGTGCCTTAGACAGCCTTCTAACAGGTATTTTTAGCTTGGGTCAAGTCAACAAGCATTTTTAATGTCTGTTATGTGCCAGACACTATGCCAAGCCCTGAGGATTCAAAGAAAGATAAAAAGACATTCCCTGCTCTCATGCGCTCAGAATCTAATGGGAGAGACATATGCAAACCATGATATATAAACAAGCTATAGATAGGGTAAATTATGGATAATTTCTGTCAAAAGACAGTAATATTAAGGGTGACAGGGAAAACTTTCTTATAGAAGGTCTGTAAACTTGGTTTTTTATTTTTATTAATTTTATTTTTTATTTATAGAATAAAACAAGCATTTCCATAACATAGTACAATAAAAAGATAATTGCACATGAAACTATGAATCTATTATGCACAACTTATGATTCCTTTTAAATATATAATAAAGTTATCATGTAAATTTACTTTTGTTTTATTTTTCCTCCCCCCACCCCCATCCTAGAGATGGTTACCATTAGAGAGAAATGTGTCAGTTCTTTCTCTGTATGCAGATAGTGTCTTCCTTCATAAATCCTTTGTAGTTAATTTAGGTATTTATAATAATCAAAATGATTTATTGTCTCTAAGTTATTCCTAAAACAATATAGCAGTTAGTGTATACATTTTCTTGGTTCTACTTGTTTTGCTTTTCATTATTTAGTGCAAATCTATTAAGAACATAGAACTCCTCATTTCTGAGAGCATAGAAGAATTTCATATACCAGAGATTGTGAACTTTGTTTTTTAAGAATTATTTTGATAACTGCATTTAACTGAGGGATCTGAAAATTTGTTTAATATTTTAATAACTAATTCAATATAAATAGTAGATGCTGATATTCATTGGGCCAATGTCAAGGGGATTTCTTCAGAGGTACCTCCCTACAGTGATTAAATTACAGGTCCTCAGACTTAAAATTATTCCATTTTATCTAATTCTCTCTTACTATCCATTTGATCTTCAGTAAGACTGACTGTGCCTCAAGTTTCTTATCTGTAAAATGAGGGACTTTGACTAAATTATGTCTATATTCAATAGAAAGTAAAAAAAAAGATATATACATATTTATTTGAATATTATTCCCATCCCCCCACCCCCTTAGATTATGAGCTCTTTGAGAAAAGGGATGGTCTTTTCCTTTATTTTCTGAATGTTTAACACAGTACCTGGTACATAGTAATGTTTAGTAAATGTTTATTGATTGTAAAAGGCTTATTGACTGTAAAAGATGAAGAGTTAGATTAGTTGACTTCTAAGATCTCTTCATGCTCTAATAGTCCTAGACTTGTGACTTTAACACTAGGGAAACTCTTCCTCTAACAATTAAAATTAACAATTGTTCTGAAATTTAGAGAGTTGTCTAGAGTGCTAAGACATTAAGTGACTTGTCCAGCATCACAAAGTCAGGAGGTATGTGTCATGAGATCTTTCCTAAGTCTCTCTCTATCCACTACTCCATGTTGCCTCTGAATCCTGTGAAGAAATGTGAGATGTTTCCTCCTCCTCTCCCCATGACATGGATAGTAGAAAAGGTGAGTGGGGCTTCAGGTAGTGGGAAGGAGCCCTGGGTAGGAAAGAACTCTGGATTTTAGTCTCAGTTCAGTCTTATTCTCACCTTGAGGCTTTTCCCCTGTGTAGTTTTGCTTTGCTCATTTATAAAATGGTGGCATGACAAAAGACTCTTTTGGTTCAGAGTTTACATTTCCTTTGAACACAGGCTGCATGGATTGGAGAAGTACCACTGAATTGCCTTATTCTTTGTTTCTCTCTGTATAGAGGGAAGGCCCAGAGGGAGATGGTAAAAGAGAGGGAGGGAGGATGGGCGGATGTGAAATGTGTGAAGGGCCCTGGTTTTCACAGAGTGGTAGAGTGTTAGATTAGCATTGGCTGATCCTTAGAAGTCTGAGGGAAGAGTCACCTATGAAGCCTTTGTTGTGCTTGTAAATGGTTTCCCAGTGTGATCCAAATAAATATTGACTTCTCAAACCCCATGAGGTCTAGAAGAAAAAGACTCCTGCAGGAGCTGCCTGAGCCTAGGAATAATGGGCAGTGAGTAATTAGACAGTAGATGGGGATTCAGTGAGGGGGAAGGTGTCTCTTTATTTAAAGCCCATGACTAGGGAGAAGAAGGAAGAAGCCTTCTGTGTCCATGCTCCATAGAGAGAACCAGGACCTTACTTAATCCCTAATGGACCCTAGATTCAAGGAGGAGCAACTGACCAAAGTCATCCCCAGAAATAAGGACATTGGCTCTATCAAAAAGCTCTACTGTAGCAATTCCAACAGCAGTATCTTGGCATCATCTCATTTGAGCCTCACAATTCTTTGCTGCTCTTATCCCTGTTTTACAGAAAAGGAGATCATGCTTCTTCTCTATAATCATGCCCAAATCTTTTTCTTTTTTAAAATTTTATTTAAGGCAATGGGGTTAAGTGACTTGCCCAAGGTCACATATAGCTAGGCAATTATTTAGTGTCTGAGGTTGCATTTGAACTCAGGTACTCCTGACTCCAGGGCCAGTACTCTATCTACTGTGCCACCTATCTGCCCCATCTAAATCCTTTTCATAGTCTTTTTGGGTACTGACTTCCTTATATTATCTATGAGAAAACTGAGAAAGGGGAAATAATTTATCTGAAATCATCAGAGATTAGACAACACTGGTCTGGTGCTAATTCCAACACCACAAAGAAATTTTACAGAAATTCAATCCATTCAATTCATTTTGATGAGTATTATTGAATACCTACTATATGTAGAGGATTATGCCATGCCTGGGGATATATACATTTTAGATTACCCACGATTCCAGCTCTCATAAAGATAACAGATCTGAAGGATGCTAAGTTGTAAATACAAATAGCTATAATATTAAATTAATATGATGGAGGTCAACTGGAAAGGTTGGGAAGGATGCTAGAGGCTTTAAGAGATACGAATTCATATGCTAAAGGGCAATGAAAATGTGCATACCCTTTGATCCAGCAATACCACAACTGGGTCTGTCCTGAAGAGATCATGGAAAATGATAAAAATCCCATATGTACAAAAATATTTTTAGCAGCTCTTTTCATATTGGCAAAGAACTGGAAATTGAGGGGATGCCCATCAATTGGGGAATGATTGAACAAATTGTGATATATGTATGTCATGGAATATTATTGTTCTATAAAAAATCATAAGGGATGGGATTTCAGAAAAGCCTGGAAAGACTTTCATGAATTGATATTGAGTTAAATGAGTAGAACCAAAAGAACATTATACATACTAACAATAACACTGGGTGATGATCAACCATGATGAACTTGTTCATTTCAGCAGTACAATAAGTAAAGATAATTTTAAGGGACTTGTGATGGAAAATACCATCTGTTTACAGAGGTGGTGTTTAAATGAAGACAAAAGCTTATTATATTCAGTTTTTAAAGTAGCCTGATGTATTATGTAAATTTGTTATCTCTAATGATTTCTTTTTTTCCATTTGGATCTGATTCTTCTCTCACAACACTTTCAATATCAATCTATGTTTAGCATGGTTACAAATGTAAAACCTATATCAGATTGTTTTCTGTTAGAAGCCGGGAAGAGGAAAGAGAGGGAGGGAGAAAAATTGTAAAACTCAAAGTCTTGCAAACCAAAGACTGGCAAAAACTATCATTTTATATAGTTGGAAAAATAATAAAATATTTATTACAAAATGAATAAATAAAAATCTAAAAACAGAATTCATTAGTCAAAATTTGGGTGAAAAAATGTACCAAATAGAAGAGTTAATGTGAGTACAAAGAAAGAGAATAGTATTATCACAGGATTCAGATTAGGCAGGAACCTTAGAGGTCACCCAGTCTAATCCCTTTATTTTTCAGATGGAAAATTTTAGCAACCTATCCAGGACCTCTCAAATAGGTAAGAAGATGTCAAATTCATATTCATAACCTCCAATTTTAAATTCACTCTTTTTTTCTAGGTCAATTTGAATAGAACATAACTGAGATGAATCTGCTCATGAATTATATGCATTTGTGGCAATGAGAAGAACTTCGGTAGGAATGGGCAATCATTTTGAACCTAGATTTTTCTGATCATCATGCCTCACAAGATTGTTGCAAGGATCCAATGAGAAAAGGAAGTCAAATACATAAATATTTTGCATTTGTGCATTCTCCTTCATGAAGCCTTCCCTCCTCTTCCCAGATAGTCATGATGCTCTAATTTAGCAGCTCCCATGGTGCTTGGTTTACATCCCTTGCATACACTTACAGATAATTCACCAAATATTTCTGCTCAAAGTATCAGTCTGAATCAACAATAAAATGTAACTTTCTTTAGGACAGGGCCTGTTTTCTTCCCCAGAGTCTAATCATACCTCAGCAAAAATCCTTTCCATAACATACCCAGCAGCCAGTAGCAATCATATCTGTTCTTAAAGACTTCTAGGAAGTCTTGAAACAACTGTTATTATGTTAATTCTAAGTTTAGTCTTCTCCAGGATAAATATCTATAATTTATCAATTGCAGTGGGTAGTGGGATTTGTGCTCAGGTGTGGGTTGGACCAGAAAGGTCTCTTTCAAACCCAGAATTCTAATGATGCAAACTTTTCAACTGGAATTGAGATCAGGAAAGGATTCATAGGGAAGGTTCCCCTTTTTGGAAGTCTGGATTCCTTTCATCTAAAGTTGAATTAGATGGCCATTGAAGTCACTTCCAACACTCAGAATCCATGATCCTGCAATTTCAATAGGTAGAGAGAAGTGGAGTAATTGTCTTCTTGGTATAGGAGAGATACTATGAAAATGCATGGAGGAAAGATAGAGAAGGACAAGATGGAGGTCATGAAGGTGAATAATAGGAAATTATGCTATATAAGAAGAATGATGCTATATTGTGAAGGAGTTTGCTTGCTAGACTAGACTTGCATTTTGAGTAAAATAGGATCTTTGAAGATTTCTGAGCAAGTGTGTGGCATGTTAAGATCTTTGTGTTAGGAAGTATTTTGGCAGTTTGGTTGAAGGACAGTAGGAAGTAAGGGAGATATTGGAGGCAAAGTGATCAAGTAAATCATCACCACCACCACCACCATTGGCATAGTGCTAAGCACTTATAAATATCTCTATGGATCCTCACAACCAACAACCTTGTGAGGTAGGTACCATTATTATTCCCATTTTACAGTTGAGGAAACTGAGACAGATCCAAGTGACTTCCACAATATCATATAGGTAGTAAGTATCTGAAAACAAATTTTAATTTGGGTCTTAGTAATACCGGGTCTGGCACTCTATCTCGGTATCACCTACCTGCTAGAGTATATTGATAAAGGCTTAAATTAGGATGATGATGACAGAGGGGAAAGAAGAGAGATATAGAAGATATTATGGATTTGGAGGTAGACTGCCAGCTTTGGATCATTCTGAGAATTGGTGCTCCTGCTACTTCTTCAAAGACTGTGTTGTGTTTTTATATTCATTTTCTGTAACTTACCTTTGGAGAAAAAGAATGGATTGAATTTGACAATTGGTTAGATGGGGGTGGGAGAGAATGGAGGACAAGAAAAGTCAGGGTGACTCTGAGCTTAAAGTCCAGGTAACCAGGACAATGAAAGCACCATCTGTAGATGAAGAAAAGGCAGTCAACAAGTGTTTATTAAACATTTATTATGTGGTTTATTCAATCATTTCTATTGGGTCCAACTCTTTGTGACCCCATTTGAGGTTTACTTGGCAAAGATTCTGGAGTGATTTATCATTTATATCTCTAACTCTTTTTACAGATGAGGAAACTAAGATAAACATGGTGAAGTAACTTGCCCTGGGCAAGGGTCTTAGATCAGATTTGAACTCAGAGAAATGAATCATCCTGGTTCTGGGACTGCCACTCTGCACTATGACACCACCTAGCTGCCTTACAATGTGCTAGGCAAAGAAAAGTAAAAGATAATCTCTAGTCCTTATAAGTAGGAATGCAGGTCAATGGCTGGGAGAAATTGAGCAAAAGGCCAGTACTGAGAGATAAGCTGAAGAGTTGAATTTGGAGCACTTTGAGTTTTGAAGTAATTACGAGAATATCTTAGTAGAGACAGAAAAGGACAGTACAAAGCACATGGACTTGAACTTCAAGAGCCCTGATTCTGCCACTAGCAAGCTATGTGACCTTGATCAGGTTCCTTCATCTATTCAGGCCTCAGTTTCTCCATTTGTAAAATGAAAGTCAGGTTCAGTGAACTCTAGGGCTCCTTCTGGTTTTGTGTTTTTTCTTTCCACCTTATGATATCAATTCAAAGAAATGATCAGTCACCAAGCACTTATTAAGTACCCACTTTGTACCAAGTACTATAATAGACACTGGAGAAACAAAAATAAAAATGAAGCAATCCCTGCCTTATATTCTATCCAGAGAGACAGACCAGCTCATTGCAAGCAAAAACTTGGTGACCATCAGAGCTTCCAAAAGTAGAATGGCCTCTCTTGTAGAAAAATGAGCTCCCCATCACCAGAGGTATACAAATGAAGACTAGGTAATCACACTTATCAAATATATATGTAGAAAAGATACTTGGTCAGGTAGTGTTCAGCTAAATAACCTTTGACTTCCCTAATAGCTTAAAGATTCTGCTGTGACTCTGTGAGATAGACTGGACAAACTTAGGATGAGACATTTTTTTTCCAATTAGAGGATTTCAAGAGCACAGACAGCATTGTCCTGGGATTTTTTTCCCTCCCTGTTCACTATCTTGCCTCCTAAAGAGGTAGAATGCCCCAGGTTTATCAATTTTTAGTTACATCCCTTGGCAAATATGGCAAGCCCTTCCCATACAAGTTTTACATGTGAAAAAAATGGATTTTCTTTAGAATGGATTCATGAATGTCTATATATCAGGTGGTGGGATTACTCTTCATATGAAACTAATTTAGGGTCTTCTCTGAAGATAGTACAAAGGGAACACAATTGTATAGACAGCAGGGGTAGGGGGAAGAGGATAGATCAATGACAGGATTAGGGTATCAGGAGTTTCTCTTCTAGATAGAAAAAAAGATCCGGGTCAGAATGGGAATGGTACCAATATTGATGACATTCAAGGCTCATCAGAATGGTGGAGCAAATGGAATGTTCATCTGGAGTCAGGAGCATCTGGGTTCAAATTCTGCTTCTGACAGTCATGTGCAAAAGTGGGCAAATTTTTTTAATTTTTCAGCCCTCAGTCAATTTCTTCATCTGTAAACTGTGGATCTCAGTACCTACTTCAAATAACAAAACAAAATGGATAGTTTTTGGTACATAGATTTGCTATGAAACCAATACAGCACCCTCCAGATAGTGATGTGACTTATAAATGTTTCCTTGACCAAGAACTGATAAGAGGAAGCTTATAGATGGAAGTAAAATTTTGTTGTTGTTGCCCATTTGTTTCAATCAAGTCCAACTCTTCATGACCATTGAATTGGTTTTTGACATTTCCTTATCTAGTTCCTTTTATAGATGAAGAACATGAGTTAAGTGACTTGTCTAGGGTCACACACTAAGTATCTAAGGCCATATTTGAACTCATGAAGATGTATTCCTGACTCTAGGCACCAGGAACTCTATTCCAAATGTTCTACTCATTAAACTCATACAAGCATACACACACACACACACACACACCTCTGTTCTGGTCAGATCACATCTGTGGGGCTGGTTTGATTCCAGAAGTCACATTTTAGGACACTGTTAACCTAGAACTTGTGCACAGATAATTGACTAGCATGAGGAGGAATCTGGAAATCATACCATTCAGGCATCAACTGAAAGAAATGTCAATATTCAGTCTAGTGAACAAAGAAAATCATAATTTGGACACAATCACTACAGGGAATCTGAAGGCTTTTCATAAGGAATAGGCCTTAGGGGGCCTGCCTAAATCAAGACATCAACACTTGTCCAATAGTGAAAACTTACAAGGAGACAAATGTTGATCCCACAAAAGGAAAAATAAAGCCTTTCTTAATAATAAATAAATTAGTAATTAAGCAATAAAAAGTAATATAGGCTTCCTAATCAGGTAATGAATTTCTTGTCACTTGGAGTATTCAAATATAAGCAAGTAGGTCACCTCTCAAGGTAATGGAAAGGGATAAGCTCTCAGAGGCCATCTAATCCAGTCCACCCATTTTACATATGAGGATCTGCATATCAGAGAGACAAAGTGATTTATCCAAGGTCACTCTAAATTGAGGGAGAAGCTGATCCCTGATTCTTTCCATTCTGAGATTCGAGTCCCACCTTATGTAGAAATTCTTTCTCTATTTTCCTTAACTAGTGAAAAAGCCAGGTTCCTCTTCCTCCTGTGTCCTCTAAGTTAGAGAATTTATTTGAAGTGGTTTTTGTTTATAGAAAAATGTTCTAACAACTTTCTTAGATAATAAATCCATCAATGTCTGCCAATCCTTTACCCGTCACAAACACATACTCACACAATGTGCTAGGTCTTTTGATGAAGACAGAAGGACAGGAGGATCATAAACTGTTCCTTCCCTGGATTGCTCCCAGTCTAAACAAGAGAGCTAAGACTAATATACAGTGAAATGGGTAGGGACAAATATAAGATAATCTAAGAATTAGATTTGTTCAACTTGGCCACAAGGGATAGAACTAGAATCATTAGTGGGAAATAGTTACAGGGAGGCAGATTTCTTTTCTGATCGCTATCAGGAAGCAGGCATAGTTAAGTCATCCAACATCCAAAAAAAAAAAAAAATGGACTGCCTTACTTGAGGCAAGAACATGGATTTACAAATAGAAGAATCTGCTGAGATCACATAGTCAGAGGTCATGGGATCCAAGATCTAGGGCTGAAATAGGACCTCAAAAGTCTCATGTCTAACCCACCATTTTAAAATGAAGGTCTGAGTCTCAGAAAAGCAAAGTAATTTGCCCAAGGTTTCCCAAGCAATGAGTGGCAGAGACAGGAATTGAACCTAAGTTATCTCTCTTTGTATTTTATTCTGCAAATTTCTTGTTTGTACAGTCATTTTCATATTGTCTTTCTCCATTAGAATGTGAACTTCTATAGAGTAGGCATTATCTTTTGCTCTTCCTTGTTCTCTAGCATATAGTAGTGCTTAATAAATATTCTTTCCTTCCTTCATTCTATCTCTTTCTTTCTCTCTCTTTCTCTTAATTTCTCCCTTCATTGCATTTTCTTTCCCTTCTTTTTCTTCCTCTTCCTTCCTTTTTCCCTCTTTTCCTTTATTCCTTCCTGCCTCCCTGTGTCTCTTTTCTTTTTTCCTCTTTCTTCCTTCCTTTTTTCTTCTTTTTAAGGTTCTGTGATTCATGAGAGCAAAAACCTTCTCATAATGAAGTACTTAATGACATATAATATGGGGGGGGGGGGAGAAGTACCTGACTTGGTGTCAGGGAATCTGGGTTGAAATACTAGCTCTGAAACATGAGAAGGGTCAACTAGTCCAAGAGCTCTAATCTGAACTTTTTATAAAAATATTTTGACTAGTCTATTTCAGTATAATTGGTTCCCTTCTCAATCTTATGCATTTGTTCTTATATATTTCTCATTTCTATATTTTATACATCATATTCTGAGAAGGATTCATAGACTTTACCAGAGTGCCAAAGGGGGTCCATGGGGTTCATACAAAAAATGTCCAGAAGCCCTGCCTGGGCTAGAGGATTACAAATGCTCATTCAATAACTAATATTCCTGAAATGGTGGTGGTCCTTCCCCTTTTTCCAGGGGGTGTACCCTTAGACAGTGGAAACATTACTATTGTGCCTAAAGAGCCCTGGAATTCTGGGCTTTGATGTTTTGGAAATTGGTGGAAAGTAGATGTCAGATTTTCCTTTTCCAGAAAGGCCTCTCCCTTGTGTTCTAGATTTTTGAGAAAGCTCCAACCAGGCAGACGGGACTCTGGGGTCAATGGGGTTCACTAGGGCCACTTCCTTATCACTCCCATAACTCTGAAGTGAAATGGAAATAAACAATTCCCAAAATAGCAATTTCCCTTTCCAATGCCAGACAGATCTGCATGTGCCAGGAAAGCTCAATGCCCCTCTCTGAATACTCCCTCTTACAGGAGTTCTTCCCCAAAGGAGCAATATCTCATGAAAGATTCCTCCAGGGAGTCTTCTCTACTGGATTTCTAACAGTGCTGAGATCTCCTTCAGTGCAAGTAGAAGAGGAGAAGATTCAGGCTCTACCCAAAGGGACCTCCTCCTCAAATCAACACACAAGGCTTCCAAGTTTGGGAAGAAACCAGAAGGGGAATCCTGTCCCTATCCTGAGGGAGTTCAGAGGATGAGTCCCAATGGCAGCTGTAAATCAATTTTCCTTCTTCTGAAGGAGAATGGGTTTATATTCCGTGTGTGTGCATGTGTGTGTACATGTGTGTGCATGTGTGAGTGTGTGTATGTATGTATGTATGCTCATGTAACTAAGCTAAGAAATTTGAACTTTATCCTCTGGGAGGTGATAGGAAACACTTAAAATTTGTAAGTTAGGGAAAGGAAAGATATGTTTTAGGATTGACCAAATAGTATCAGATCTAGGAAGAAGCAGGAGTCTTAGAGGCCAATGGGGAAGCAACATGAGGGATGGGGAAAGTGGGGACAGGGAATAGATCTAGAGTCAGAGGTCCTAAATTTAAATCTTAACTTTCCTGTGGACCCTGGAAAGTCACTTCATGGTGGATCCTCAGTTCCTCCCCCACAAAAATGAGGGGCTTAGGGGGTACCACTGACTTTCCTTCTAGTAATAAATATGATTTCTATGCTTTCTGATGTAGTGGAAACCACTTTCCACTGGTAACTAAGAACCTAAGTTCTGGGTTCAGCCCTAACATTATTTATTTAATGTTCTTTCTAGCTCTGATGGTCTATATTTCTGGAAATATTCAAGGAGGGAATGGTAGTGTTCTATGGCAATAAAGTAAGGGTTATATAAAGGAGCTGATTATGAGAGTTTGATCCAGAAATGAAAAACTTCCAATAAAGAAATGATAATTTGTAATCATTATCATAGTAGCTAGCATTTATATAGTTCTTTAAAATTTATAGTAGCCTCAGTAGAGCACTGAATAGAACACTTTCCCTGGAGTTAGAAAGACCTGAGTTCAAATCCTGTCTCAATCACTTGACAATTACAAGATGTGCAAACTTGGACAAGCCTCACATCCAGGGTCATCTCCAGTCATCTTGATTCATATCTGCCCACTGAATCCAGATGATTCTAGAAAACAAAGTGAGGTTGGTGACTTAGCACAGCACCCCCTCACTCAAATTCAATTCACTTGTTTGTCATGGCATTCCCTTCCTGGAGTCATGATTTTATTCAAGCATAAAGGACAAACATCATCATAAGATTTATATAATGCTTAACATATTTTATCTTTTTTTCATCCTGACAACAGTCCTATAAGGTGCTATTATTATCCACATTTTATAGATGAAGAAACTGAAGCATCAAGAGGTAAAATTGTTTATCCAGGGTCACCCAGCTAGCAAGTGTCAGAAACTGTATTTGAACTCAGAACATCCTGACCCAAATCCTTCACACCATCCATTGGACAATTTAGCTGCTGTGAAGAAAGGCAAAAAGGCTTCTTGAAGTTTGTATTTGTACAGCACAAACTCTGAGACCAGAAACTGTTCACTGATGGAGGGAGCCAAAACCTTCAAGTCTCAGTCCCCAGCCTCCATCAATCCTTCAGGGTCCCAAGGCTCTTACATTCTCTTCCCTTCTCTCTTATTCTCCAAGTTCAGACTCTGTTCTCTGTCTCTTCCATTCCTGGTCAATCCCAATTTCTCTCATCCAAGGGTTAAGTCTCTGAGGAGGGGGGAGGGAACAAGCAGGGGGAGGGGGGAGGGGGGGGAGAGATGGATGGGGTAGGGAGGAAGAGGAAAGGAGAGGGAGAGATTGGATTCCAGTCTCTAGAAGAGCAGCTTCAGACCTTATAAGGTGATAGTGTAGGAAAAATGAGAAAAGGAAGGAGTATTTGAAAGGAGCTCCCCTTAGGAGTTAGAATTGTGTTAGCCTTGATAATAAGAACAGACTTGTCCCAACAACTCCCACACGTTCCATTGGATCCCAAAGATGGGGTAACTGGGGTTTTGCTCTAAGGGTACAAAAGTTGAAGGATGAAAATTCTAGGAAGTCTTTTAGGAGAAGAAATAGCAGAGATAAGTACCTAGTTAACACAAATAATTAAAAGAGGAAGCTGCCAGATGGCACAATTGTTTTCTTGGGGATTCCAGGTGAGTTCGCCTCTAGCTGGATTCATATTGCTCCCCTTCCTTCGACCCTGAACTTCCTCATGTAGTAGCCTCAAGGTGTCCTAAATTCTCTGTCTATGAGGGTTGGGGGGTGGAATCAAGTTTACCAGTTTAAGAATATAATCTAAACTATCTCTATTGCAAAAATTGCTAATTATATCTCTGTAAAGGAATATAGGATCCTATTTTTAAAGGGGACCTTCTGCTTACTTAGTTCAGTCCCTTCTTATGTGATGAGAAGAGTGAAGGCCATAGATGGACTTGCCCAAGTCTTACAGGTCCTCTAGTTTAATTTCATCTGTGGAACAGGTACTCTTAATTCAAGGAACCTATTGGTCTGTGTCACTAAAACTATATCTCAGTAGTATCCACTAATGCATCAACTTTTCAATAGTAAGTCAGATGATACATAATTTGCCCCAAGCAAAGGCATTAACTGAAAAAAAAAAAAAACATTTTCCCATAAATCTGGAGCACACTTTCCACGAGTATTCCCAAGCATATATATTACAAATAGAAACCCAGGGAATGTAATAGTCGGGAATGTAGCCGAGGAGTAGGTAATAAGGGTCACACATGTGCAAAGAAAGGTAGTACTGCCCTAGATTTCTATATGAGGGCAATCAATTTCTTTGATTTTTGTTTTCAATTTTCTTATTTATAAAAATCAGAATAACTGTCCCTTTCCAACTTATTTCTAAGGGGTATTGGTGATGAGAGTGTTTCCTAAACCTTAGTGTTATAGAAATACCAGTTTTCATTTTCATATAGTTTGATGGACAGATCTTCAGGACAGAGACTAGCAACAATTTCTGCAAGGACTTTCTATTTAGAAAACTTTTCATTCTATGCAGTTTAGAAATTATAAATTTGGTAATATTTATTTTAAATGGTTCCTTATTTCATATTGATCACTGATATGCTCAGATGATTAAAGGATACTGTTCAATCTTGGATAATTGTCCAGTTCCAATAGTTATTGATTCAGTTCATAAAGATATCTGAAATCAATATTTGTAGCATTAAAATTAGCCATTTATCAGTCCATGTAAAATTCTAGAAACCAAATGATATCTTGCTAATTATTTTAGGAAGTACAAATTTTGTATCACCTGAAGTGATGGATTTTGCTAGTGATTCTGTTATTTTTATTTAACCTACTGATTTACATCTTATCACTGGACTCAGATGACCCTGGAGGAAAAAGTGAGACTTCACAAGATCTCGCTTAAATCAAATTCATTTGCAAGTCATGACATCACCTCCTCCCTCCCTCCCTCCCTCCCTCCCTCCTTCCTTCCTTCCTTCCTTCCTTCCTTCCTTCCTTCCTCCCTCCCTCCCTCCCTCCCTCCCTCCCTTCCTTTCTTCCTCCCTTCCTCCCTACTTCTCTTGCTTCCTTCCTTCCTTCCTTCCTCCCTTACTTTCCTTCCTATCTTCCCTCTGTCCACATAGGAACATACCCTTACTGGTATGTGCTCTGCTCAAAGTAATAAAAATTTTGATCTCTGAAACCCCACAAAATATCTCAGGGTTTATTGACTGGATTTCTTTTTAAAAACTATGCCTTAAACCCAAATCACTCTGGTTCTCATTGACTCATTTGGTCTTGTTTGGGTTCTGATGACTCAAAGTAAGTGTACATAGCAATTGCTTCTATTTTGGCCAGAAACCCTGAGGGTTTTCCCCTCCCAGATTGATTTTTTTTTTGATGGAGTAGAAGAAACTATTCTTTGCCTTATTTCTTACCTAGCATTAATCACTAAATGGGTATTACCTCAGTCAAACTGTGACCTGGGAAAGACCTTAGCTTAAAAAGGTCAAGGTCTCCCATGGTATTGGTATCACCCCCAGTCATCCTAATCTATATCTTACCACTGGACTCAGGAAAATGGCTGACTTTGCACAGCCCTGCCTCACAGTGATTGAAATGCTGCAAACTGTTTTATATG